>NW_026057582.1:5208469-5466249 GCF_023721935.1 Panthera uncia | reverse complement strand
CACACATACACATGTGCACACACATACACACAGATGCATGCATACATGCACACACGCACACATGCGCACACACGTACACACTACACTTGCTCCTCTAGCTGCATTTAGAGAGTGCGAGTCTAACACGTCTATCTGAACGGAAAGGACCACAGCCAGAGATGTGGTGCGCAGCAGCAGAAGAGGAGATGCAGGGACCAGGGCCACCAACTCAACAGATGTCCCACTTCGGATGCATGCGCCCCAGCCCCAGAGGAGGAAGGCCTGGGCACCACGGAGGCCCTGACTTCCGATTTGGAGCCACAAGCAGAGAATGGAAATAATGTCAATGAAAGAAGGCGCCTCCCGAAGGCGCCTCCCAATGGCGCAAGGGTACTGAGCCCCTTTGGGAAGCTGTCCCCAAGGCTGGGCTGACACAGTCTTCAGCTCATGTAGCCCTGCCACATCGAAGGGCTGGATGGTTTTCTGGGAAGTGCCAGGAGGAGCTAATGAAATCACAGGTGCCCGGCTAGAAACTTCTCTTTCCAATCAGCAAAAGTCACCATAACTTTGGAAATCAACGTGACAGGGTCTTCTGAGTTTTAAAGAAATATCACGTACAGTTTTGGTGTGGGCTTTTCTCTCCTGGAGTTACACTGGGAGCATTTTCCCACATCGCTAGAGACACCGTGAAGTCATTATTTTTGGTTGCTCTGTGTGTCCCACCATACGACCGGGAGACTGCACCTTCTAGCTATCCTCCTCCCTCCTGGGATCTACTTGCTTCCAGAACTTTCCACCATTACAAGGAGCCTGCAGGTGCGTGTACACGTTCTCCCGCACATCCCTGGCGAACCTTCAGGATGGCGCCCCATATGCAGGTCCAGGGGTATGAAGCATCTCACTACGTGTTCCCAGCTATCCCCGGGGCCCCCGTAACCCTGCACCTCTAGACCATTCACCCTGACAGGGTGCAAGAACAGCTGGCTGACCCCACGCCTGGGTCAGCACACGTCAAGAAAACTTCCCATTTGATCACTAATTTTGGAAAAGCGCCCCCGGCCGGCCCGGCAGGCATGTGGTTCTCCTGGTCCCTGCCGGGTGGATGCCCACCGCGTCTGGACAGCAGTCTCCCCGGCACAGCCCAGGAGCTTGCCCAGCGCGGACGACACACCCGTGCGCCTCTCTCCCGACTCCCGGGCTGCCAACTCCCTCCTCAGGATGACACCGTGCACGGGGCCATTGTCCACAAACAATCATTTTTCAAAAAACAAACAGAAAAGGCGAGTTGCCGATACTTTTGCGCAGTGCTTCTCCGCTTCCTGAAAATGCGAGATAATGAATAAAAATGTTCATTACGGAATTATTCACTTTCCTCCCTGATTCACGTCCTGGTAATTACCGTGACCAGCCTAATAAAAACTGCTACAAACCGAAGGTCAACTGGCAGTTAGAAGTGTTCGTTTTCATTTCAATGTATTCATCTCTGGCTCCTAATGGCCTCATTTTCTCCCGTGCTCCTTAATAAATACCACTGAATTACAGGTTAAATAGCTAAATTAAATTATTGCAATTACAGCGTGCAGAGCCCTGAATCTGGGTTTACCTTTCCCAGTTCAATTAGAGGCGAGGTTTCAACAGCCACGGAATTCTGATCGCTGTCAATATTCTCAATTGCTGAGAATGTGCACGGACGCCCAGATATTTGGTGAGAGGGTTTATTCCCCGGCTTGTTTCTGAGGGGCTGATTGGAGCTCTCGACTGAAACAAAATCACACAATCAAAAGTGGTTTTTGGAAAGCGACCACAAGGCATAATTGATTCCTTTCGACTGAAAAGGGAAAAGACTTAGCAGGGTTCTGGCTAAACGCTGTGTGTGTGCATGCGTGCGTGTGCGTGTGCATGTACACAAAAGAACACACCCCCCGTCTTCTGAAGGGGTGAGTACATTTCAATAAATCTGGATCCCCGCTCCTTCATGCCACTGGCCCACAATTATTCTACAGGTCCACATTAAAGAGCTTCCTCATTATTTAAATATATTCTAACGTTTGTTGCTATTGCCTCGCCACAGGATTAATTATCCGGCATCCCTTATAAGACAGAGTGTCTTAATAATACGGAGTGCCTGGGAAGGAAGGAAGAAAAAAAAAAAAAAAGCCTTGCCTGTTCTGTTTCCCCAAATCTCAAGATGTGAGAGTCTATTTCTTGTGGAAGAGCTCCCCCTTACTTCTCTGTCCCTCTGCTTCTAAAGGCACCAAATCCCACCGCAGGCAGGGCTCTTGTCTTTTTTCTTTTCTTTTCTTTTTTTTTAAACCATCTTATTAACACAGCACGGGTGAGCAGTGAAACCCCACTAGGCCCACCCGTGAGCGTTTAGAAATCTGGGCTGTGGCAGGGATCCACGTCACAGGGGAGAGAGAGCCCGCCCACTTCCCTGGCCCCCAAAGCCAGGCCCGGTCAGACTTGAGGGGTGAGCCAGCTCCACCCTGGTGGGCAGGGGAGGGCCCCGCGGAAGTCCCATTTGGAACTCTGACATCCCTGCTCAGAAAGCCCAGAGCTGAGCCGGTGCCAAGTGTGAAAGGCCAGCGCCCACAGCCGGAGGCGGGGGACGCGGGTGGCAACTGAGGCCCAGGCACAGCAGCCATCGGGCAAGGGGTCTACTCAGCACGCTCTGCTCAGGATCCCTGATCTGGAAGCCCTTCAACCATGACAGGCCTATTTCTGGGGTCCAGGCGTTTCATCTGCTCCCCAGAAAGGGAGATGACCCTCTGCCCCAGCCCAGGGAAGCCACCTTGCATGGGACCCTGACTAGGGTGGAAGGCCATCTGTTTTCACCCCACGTGGCCCGCTCCTCCAGACAGGGTCATGGCCAAGGAGGGCCCTGGGCTCCCCTACAAATGCACTTGCCCACGTACAGGGCAGGAGGCTGGCACGGACACTTCCGGACCGACCCACAATGGAAACTGGGAGACCACAATGGTTGCACTCAAGGACAGGGCCTCCCCCAGGCCTGGCAGAGAGCAAGCTTTGGTCAGTATTTGCTGACCCAAACCAAATGCAAAGCACCCCCTCCCTCCCGATCCTCGGCCAGCTGCCTCAGGCAGCCCTTGGAGCCTTTTTCCTCCCAGACCAGACTCCGCTGACACAGAGAAGTTGGCACAGCCAGGCCCAGCATGGTGGGGAGGAGCCCCGGCGTCCAGGCAAGTCAGAGAGTGGACACACATCACCCCAACTTTCAGACACCCAGTGGTTTCCTAAGGGCAGGATCCACACCGCAGAGCACCCAGTTGCCCAAGGGAAGTGGCCAGTGGCCCATGCAAATATTTCTACAAAGGAAAAAACAACTTGAGCCAGAGATTTCTAGTCCTGGAAGCCAAACAAGACTCACTTTAAAGAATGTCTGAGAGGGGCGCCTGGGTGGCGCAGTCGGTTAAGCGTCCGACTTCAGCCAGGTCACGATCTTGCGGTCCGTGAGTTCGAGCCCCGCGTCAGGCTCTGGGCTGATGGCTCGGAGCCTGGAGCCTGTTTCCGATTCTGTGTCTCCCTCTCTCTCTGCCCCTCCCCCGTTCATGCTCTGTCTCTCTCTGTCCCAAAAATAAATAAAAAACGTTGAAAAAAAAAAAATTAAAGAATGTCTGAGAAACAAATTGACCATCAAGTGCTTAAAGCCAATCAGTAGTTGCAAAGCTATCACAAAACTGGGGCGCCTGGGTGGCTCAGTCAGTTAAGCGTCCGACTTCGGCTCAGGTCACGCTCTCGCGGTGTGTGAGTTCGAGCCCCGCGTCGGGCTCTGTGCTGGCAGCTCAGAGCCTGAGCCACCTTCGGATTCTGTGTCTCCCTCTCTCTCTGCTCCTTCCCCACTCACGCTCTGTCTCCGTCTCTCAATAGTAAATAAATATTAAAAAAAATTTTTTTGAAGAAAAACTATCACAAAATGTATGCTTTAGATACTAGGGGTTTGGGGGAGTTGAGGGGCCACACGGTATCAGGGCAACCTTCCCAAATACTAGGCACACTCACACTAGACCCTTCTTCAAACCTTCAACCGCCTGATGAAGCAGGAACCATCTACGTTCTCATCAGCACGATCATCATCTCACTGTGGGGGTGGGGTGGGGGCGGGGTCCCTCCAGTTTACGAATGAGAACCTAAGGCTCAGGAAGGTGAGGTGACTTATCCAAGGTCACACAGCCAGGGGCCCCCAGGGGCCTACCAAGGACTGCCTCCTGGGGAAACAGCAGACCCCCACACCGGGGCCCCAAACATCCTCATCTGCTGCCAGCAGCCTTCTCTACCCTCTCTGTCCTCATTGACGGGCACCCCACATCGAGCCACTGCAGCTACTCCTGAGTCCCGAAGAGTCTCCTGCTCCCTCACACCCCAGGCGGTCCAGTCCCTCTGCCTCACACGGTCTCTCGCACTCTGTACCACTGGGGAATGTTTCTGCCTCCTTCACGTCCGGCTCAGACCCCCTTCCAGAGCTCCCCGCCTTCCTTGAAGGTCCCCTGGCTCTTTATGTGGCACATCTGGGCACCGCACCTGTCTCAGGACCCTGGTGCCTCCAGGGGCGGGGGTTTCAGGTGACACCCAGTGGGACGCACCCACAGCACCAGTCAGACACGCTGGCCTCTGTGCGAACACCCGGGGTCGTTTGTTTGTTCTTGTGAAAGCTTTCTATGGGGTAGAGCCCAGGAGGAGCTCACCAAGTCTGCTGGCGTTGGTCAGAGAGGGTGCCGGGGAGCACTTGGCTGGTCAGCCGACTGTGCCTTGGAATGAAAAGGAAAGCCCAGGGGCTCCCCGTCCTGAAGCTGTCTCAGTCCACTGGGGCTCCCTGACGGCACCACAGACCGGGCGGCTGGCAAACAGCAAACTTTTATTTGTCACGGTTTCACAGGCCGAGAGTCCAAGATCAAGGTACCAGCAGATGTGGGGTCGGGTGAGGGCCCCCTGCCTCGTTCCCAGACGGCAGCCTTCCTGCTGTGGCTGAAGAGACTGGGGGTGCGGGGACGCTCTGGGGTCTCTTACAAAGGGGGCACTAATCCTCGTGACCTAATCGCGTCCTCGAGCCTCTGCCCCCTAATACCATCACTTTGGGAGCTAGGATTAAACACATGAACTGGAGGCAGGGGGACACAAATATTCAGACCACGGCACCACGTGACAGCTCAAGGGGTGGAGGGAGGACTCACGGGGCCGAGGGGAAAGCAAGAGCGCCTCCCCCAAAGGCTCCCCCCAAGGCCAGGGCAGGGCCTGCATCCTTCCAAAGCCCTGGGCAGACAGAAGAAGCCACCTCTTGGCCACTGGAGGCCACATCCAACAGCCCTCATGAGTGCAGGGCAGTGTGACCCCTGACCCCAGCCTCGCTCAGGCCAGCTCACCACGGGGGCAGTGGGGCAGCAAGGCGGAACAAGCCTGGGGTCTAATGCAGTTCCACCCCTGCTAAGTGACCCAAACAAGACCCTTCCCCTCCCCGGACCTGGGTCTCCGGTGGGGCAGGGAGCTGGACCAGACAACTTGGCCTCGTGGCCCACGTGCTCTGGGGGAGGGGCAGCCACTGGAAACTGCGTCTGCAGAGAATCCCACGGGGCCCCTTCACCCCCGTCGTCGGCTGTTCACTAGCCACACCCCGCTCTGACAGAAGAAAGCCCCAGCGGGCCCAGGCATGAGGCGGGGCCCCTCCGTGTGCTATCTCAAAGATCGCCCATTCCCAGAGAGATTCAGAGACTGGAGAGGACCAGAGAGCAGGACCGCTGCCCACCGGCCCCCTTCTCGTCCCCTGCGGCCTCGGCAGGGCAGAGCAGGTCTCCACGGCAGGCACCAAATGGAGGGTCCGCACCTGTAAATCCTGTCTACACCTCAGCAGAAACAGCGCACACATCCTCAGGATGTGGGATGGACAGAACACACGGTGCTGTGTCCGTGGCCTTAATTTCTCAAAAGCAAGTTCAAAATGGGTTCCTCCTCGGTTTGTTTGTTCAACAAGCATTTCCTGAGCACCTACTACGCGCCAGGCACCGTGGGGATCCTGACAAGACGACCGCCTTCAAAGAGCTCACTCTTTCATTCATTCTCTGCTCTTTCATTTCACCAACGGGTCCATTATATGCACCTTCTGCAGCAGGCTGTCTCAGGTGGGGGATAGGGGCACGTTATGAAGGGACCTCCCCCCACACACACCCCTAAAAGCATCACTGCAGCCCAGCACCGGAGGAAGTGGCCCTCTCTACCTCTCGAGGACAACCCCAACCTCTCCCACTGCCCCGGCCCCAGCCCACAGAGCACGGACCCTCTGGGACCCTGCTCAAGTCACATCCTAGCCTTGGAATGGAAAAGGCCATCTCGGGTATGATGACAGGGGGTGTGCAGCTGAAGGGGGACAGCCACTGTCCCAGGAAGTTGTTGCAGACGGCACCCATGCTTGAGCTGTGTGGGAGGCCCCTGGTGGACTCTGGGGGCCAGCCACTTGTCAGGCATCTGGAGCTAAGGCATCTCCCTCCCTGGCATCATCGGCACAGAGGCTGAGGCAGCTGTGAGCTGCTGGCCTGTACCTGAGCGGCCCCGAGTATCTCCTGTCTGCAGTGACCACAGGTGCGGCACGGGGTGGGGGACGGGACAGCCGGCACAGCAAGGCATGTGGCAGATTCAGAAGCTTGCTCCCCTGCCCTAGAATTTCCCCCCAACAGTGCCCAGGAAGGCGGGTGGGGCACTCAGTGACCCCTCAGCTGCCTTCCCAACACATGAGGGCACTGAGCACATCCTCCGTGCCCAGGCCAGTGCTGGGCAGCTGGGAGCTGGGAGCAGACATGAGCCGACAAGACTTCTAAATCCTTCTTCTTCATGGGCAATGCGCCTCATTCTCAGGCAGAGCACAAGCCTGAGCCCAAGCGGACAAAACTGAGCACCAGTGTCCTAATTCCATCCTTGGGTCCCTGAAGGTCATCATGAAGGACACTGTTCAAAAATGTTCAAGGGGGCGCCTGGGTGGCTCATCCGACTCTTGATTTCATCTCAAGTTGTGATCTCATGGTTCGTGGGATGGAGTCCCGAGTCAGGCTCTGTGCTGGTAGCACAGAGCCCGCTCTGGATGCTCTCTCTCCCTCTCTCTCTGCCCCTCCCTTGCTCACACACACGCACTCTCTCTCAAAGTAAGTAAATAAACATTTTTAAAACTGTTCAAAATGTTAAAGAAATTTATGAATGTATCCAAAACAGGGCCGCAAGGGCAAAGTAAAACACAGTCGCTTGGCTTAGAACCTAAATTAAGCCCACTTGGTGCAACAAGACCGTTACTGCCACTGCCTCACCGACAGGTACCTGGGACCAGGTGGGCAGAGTCTCGGATCACCTGCGGGCAGGTGTTCAGAAGATGTGCCTCCAGTGATATTGCTTTTAAAGGGAGGATGCAATGATCATTACTTAATGGAAACGCGATCTTTCGAAGCAGCGGGAAGGGAGAATTAGAATAATGCAGGTCCGTGAAAGTAAGACCATCTGGGCAGCTGAGAGAGAATTCCGGAGTTGCCAGCGACACACAGTGCTTCTACCCGGTGGCCAGAGGTTCTCCCCACCCAGGATGCCAGAGCCAGCTGGGCCCCCAGAGAGTTCCTGTCTACTCTGGTGCCCTCATTCGGGTTTTCTACGGTTTTGGAAAAATTCAAGGATCGTCCCAAAGGCTGCATCACCCACTTCTGACAGTTGTTAGTTAAATGCAACCATACTACAAGGCATTGGCCACTCTAGCACTGAAGGAAAGAAGAAAATTAATTCCTTGCACCTCCTGTGTGCCTGTCCTGTCCTGGTGCTTTGTGAACCTCCATTTTGCAGAGGAAGAAAAAGAGGCAAAACGTACGTCTATGCAGTCCTCACAGCCTCTGTGGAACAGGGGTCAGGAGTGAGTAAACAACCAAACTGAAACGACGTGGTAAAGGGGCTGCCTGGGTGGCTCAGTCGGTTAACGTCCAACTTTGGCTCAGGTCATGATCTCGAGGTTCACGAGTCCGAGCCCCACACTGGGCTCTGTGCTGACAGCTCGGAGCCTGGGGCCTGCTTCGGATTCTGTGTCTCCCCCCTCTCTGCTCTCCCATGCTCGCACTCTGGTTCTCTCTCTCTCTCTCAAAGGTAAATAAAAACATTAAAAAAAAAAAAAGTATGTGGTAATATGTGGAATTCACAGAAATTTCCTATTTTGCCTCCAACAACTGCTGGTCTTCCTTCACGTATCTGTTTTGCAGAAACAAGTTGTTGAAGGAAGATCAACCCCACAGGGACAGCCTGGTCCCACAGGAGGGGAGCCCACAGGGCTGCCTTCCACCTGCAGGCTGAGGCTTTGGGAGGCCAACGCCCGGGCCAGTGGCCCCCGACCGGATATGCATGTAATTCTCTCTCTCTCCAGGGGCAGAATGAGGTCTGGGAGATGGTCTGGACAGAGGAGGTCTGATGGAAGACGGATCAGACTCTCTACTTAGGTTTTGTCTCAACTGCCTCCAAGGTCAATGAGAAGATGCCTGCTTTTTGTGTGTGCTAATGTTAGAACGATCCCTCGGCATCACGTTTATTACTCCTTATCTTGGAGATCCACAAACTACAGGCCATGGACTGGCCACATGCTTTTGTAAATAAAGTTTTATTGAAACAACAGTCGTACCCAAGTGGGTACATACACACTGTGCATGAATACTCTCGTTCTGCGATGGCCGAGCTGATTAGCTACAAGAGAGGTCACTGGCCCGGAGAGCCTAAAATATTTACTATCTGGACTTTCATGTTAGATAAAGGCCTTACCTGAGCTAACAAACCATGGGAGGAAGTCTCCCAGGATTGAGGTTGATGCAAAAATCTCTCTATCCTGAACCATTTTTCTTTCCTAAGCAAAGCAGAATTCACCAGGGTTCCCCTGTGGCCAGGCTGCCAGGAGGCTCAGAGCCAAATTCTGTGCTCCACTGAAATACAGGTTCCCGGACGAGCTCTCCAGTCCCTTCCTTGCTTGTATGACTCCCATCCTTTCATGGCTGTTTGAAGGCTCCTGCCACTGGTTTACTTAAAGTAAGAGATTTCACATCCCTTTATTATGGAAGCAGCTACGGCATGAATAACAAAAGAGGGCATGGGAACAGGATGGCACTCCAGCTCAGGGGTCCCTCTGCATCACCATAAGCCTTTGCAGACGCCACTCTCAGACCTCACCTGGGTTAGACCCCCCACTCCTTCCCTTCCTACCTAAGCCCCCTCCAGCCAAGTCCTCTGGACTCGAATTCTTGCATATGATGCAACTGAGCAAGCTTCAGGCACTCACTCCAGTCACTTCCAGTCCCCCACCCACTCCTGGTAGCAAGAAGGCTCCAAACACACCCTTCATTCATGCAGACCCTCCTGGGTGCCAAGTCCTGCACTGAGTGCTGAGACCCAGAGGCAGACACGCGAAGCACACCCTGTGCCCTGGGAGCCCTGCTGTCCCGCACAAGGAGGATACAACCTGACCAGCTGGGCCCACAGGCGTGTATTGAGCGCTGCCTGGGGGAGCTTTTCGCCGAGTAGGGTCCCGGCTGCCTGGAGACCCAGGGACTCCCTGGACAGAGTCTGGCCAGGCTGGAGGGCAGAGGTACCCAGGGCCCATTGAGAGAGCGAGAAGCCCATGAGGCCAGGCTCAGACACGTGACAGTAACCTGCCCTGAGCACTGAGGTTCTGGCCGAGCAGGGTCCCACAGCTCCAGCTGGAAACGCGCCATGTGTTAATGGGTGATTCCGGGCGAGTCACAGAGGCCCCACGACCCCGCCTCCTCATACCAATATCACAGTAGCAGCCTCAGGAGGACATGAGATAACAGGTGTACCAGGCCTGGCACAGAGTGGGCGTCTTATAACAAATGGAAGCTACGACAGAGGCCTGGCTAGCATGGTTGAGCACAGCAGGCAGCACTGGGAGAGGAGTCCAGCGGGCCCTGGAGGCCGTGAACGCAGCCAGAGGGAGTTCACGCTCCCGTGGGGGACTCTGAGCCCTTCAAAGCCAGAGCCGAAGGACCTCAGCCCTCGTCCTTCTGGGCCACACAGTTTGAACTTGAGCTCGCCCAGGTGCCCCATCCCTTCCCTCTCCGGCAAAGCCAGGCTGACAGCTGGGGTGTCAGCCACAGGCCCTGAGCCCTGGATCCCAGGTGCGGGCGGGGACCAGCCCCCACAGAGCCCAGCGTCTCTGGGGCTGCTGGCCTGATAATCACCATGTTATTTACTCGGGAGTCTGTTTATTAGGAACTTGCTGCCACTGGCTGTTGGCAGGCTCTAATATTTACACCTAGCTTTCTCGAGGTCTCCAGAAGCGCTGAAGTCCTAAAAGAGCCATTCCTTCACGGCCCAGACGGGGAACCAACCAAAGCAAGACCAAGTACGGGGTGGCCTTTAACAAGAGGAAAGAAGGTTTTCAGGTTCCCTGTGGCTCCAGACTTCACGATTCTGGTTATAACGCTCGCCTGGGAGGCGACACATGCAGCTGCCTCCACCCTGTCCAGGGAGGCTGGGGGGCAAAGCCCCTTTCCAGAATTTGGCCGGGCCCCATTTTGACACGTTCCTGGCCCAAGGTACAGTGGGGTAGCACGGAGGCGTGTTTGCTGGAAGAATCAGTCTGATACCCATCCACGACGCTCGTGTCAGAGATACACAGGTCGAAAGACACCGTCCCTGCCTCAGCCAAGGTCCGGTCTAGAGGGGAGGTATGCGCGCGTATGCACACACACACACACACACACACACAGGCACAAACACTGCAGCTGGCAAGTCCAGCATGGACAGGAACAAGGACGCCCAGGCGGAGAGAGGGTGGGGGCAGCTCCACAGGGGAGCCAGAACGTGTCCCGGGCACAGCACAGTGACAGCGGACGAGACTCAGACAGCTGCACAGGATAGGCTCTGCACTCAAACCGTGCCTCACGAGAAGGACAGAAGGGCCGGGACCTCGCGACCAGCACGGAGTCCTCTGCTGCCATTTCCCAGCCATGCAGTTCCAAGGGGAGCCTTGACTCTCTGAGCCTCAGTTTCCTCATCTGTAAGATGCAGCTGCCATCCCACCTCTCTCAGCTCACGTGCACACTAGACCCCAAAACTCTGCTGCTTGTTGTTCAAAACACACAGCCTCACTGACATCAGCAGGGAATTCTCAAGCGACGGGAGAGCAGGCCACGGCCCTGGGGTGGAAATCCACGGAGACCACAGAGGCCATGTGACAGAACAAGCCAAGTCCCAGGCCAGGACAAGGTCAGTGCAAGGGCTCCCGGCTGGGAGCGGAGAACAGCCACGGAAACCCCGTGGCACTGGGACAAGAGGGAACGAGAAGCTCACCCGTCAGGGCTCACAGTGATGTCAACAAGGTGCCGCTGGCACACACACCCCTGGGGAGCCTGGCCGGGCCTTGTGGGGGGCAGCCTGGGCCTCAGGCCGGCAGGACCCACTGCTCCCGGAAGCTAGATCAGAGGAAGGCCCAGGCAGGACCTCAGACACCGCAGCCCAGGGTTGAACTGGCCAGGTCGACCATGCCCTCTGCCTAAGTCTGCACGTCGACTTTTCCTCAAAGGCATACCAGGATGGAAATGAGATTTCAACTTCTGGGCCGGTGTGATCGATGAGTAGTGGCTGCCTCACCCGTCCGCTTGAGGCGTCCAGCCCCCCCCACCCCCACCCCGCCACCAGAGGGAAGAGGTGCTGTGATCAACTAGTGATGTCTGCCACAGGTATAGGGGGCAGCACTGGAGGTGTGCCTGCTGTATCCACACAGGACCCTAACACATCTCCGGACCACAGCATCCCCTTTCTTCTGGGAAACAAACAAAAACAGACACAACAAAGATTGCAGAAAAGAGGAAAGCTGGGAGAGTTAGTCCAAAAGAATGGCTGAAACCAGGGAAAGGGAGGAAGAGTTGCCTAGAATTTCCATACATCTCTGGGCTTTATCAGCCACAGTAAATGCAAGGGCACAGTTTTCCAGTCCACCTTGACTGCAGAGGTGTTTACTAAGAAGGCTCTCTCCAGGGAGAAGTTACTGAGAATAGAGCTCTCTACTCAGCTAGCCAGCTCCCTGGCTCCAGCCCCTTTGTTCGAGGCCTGGAACAGGCCCCTAAGGAGCCCCAGCGGCTCATACCCGAACACCAAGAAGCGGACAGCTTGAGGTCTGAGTCCACGGTAAGGTGTGGGTGGCCATTCAAGGAAAGAAACAGACACAGGCCAGCAAACTGGGAAGCCGGTACCTGGCAGGGGACTCCAGGTGGCCCAAGCAGAGAGACTGAGGGCAGGGCTCCCCACTAGGGACAAGAATGCCCCCAAAACTGAATCCAGGCACTTACTGCTGCCCCCACAGAACAGCTCACACTGGTCCAGGAGAGGGGACTTGGACACTCCCAAACCTGGGGGCTCCACACCTAGGATGTGGGAGGTCCCTGATGTGGGAGGGAGCCCAGCCCTCGCCAGCACCGGCTCAGCTCGGCTGTAAGCAGCACTGCAGACTGCTGGGTCACCGTGGAGAAGATTCCTTGTCCTCTACCTACGGTGACAACTGTCATCATGAGATCAGTAATCGCTCCCCTCGCTGGGGCCTTCTCCATGCCAGGCCCTGTATTTAGCACTGGGCACACACCCTGCACCGTCTCCCTTCAGTGAGCGAGGAACCCCGGCTCCAAGATGGAGATGAAGGGCCAAGGTCACCCAGTGAGGAAAGGGCAGAGCCAGAGCAATCTCAGGCCTGGTGGGTCCCCGGCAGGGCTCTCTGCCCACCAGACTCTGCCTCTGAAAGCAACCTCAGGGCAGTCTGTGGGCACCCAAAGGGGTAAGGATCCCGGGATCCTCAGGAGAGCCCGTGGTGGCACTTGGGCACCTCACTGCCTCCTGGTCTGCTCCCTGGCCCTTTACAAAGCACCACAGAGCAGCTGGCCAGGAGCCTGGTCCCAGACGTTCGCACACATATGCACATACACCCATATGTGCACATGTACACACACACACACACACACACACACACACACACACTTCCGGACACATGTGGCCATCACTCTTACTCCCCTGACCTCCTTAAGGTTAATGAATGTGCCAACGGAGAGGTCCCACAGCTGACACGCTGGCCCACCTCCCGTCCAGGGGCTCTCATCATGCTCTTCCCTGCTCTCTGGAGCCCCCACTGCTGGTGCCAACATTCTAAGTCCTTGTCTACTTTCTGAGAGACGTAATGAGTAACACAGTCTGCTTTCCGGCCTGACCTTCTCATCGGCTACAGGGGCTTGTTCTTATAAAAAGAGGAAACTTCGGCTGAACAGGAGTAAATGAACTTGACGTCCAGCCCCCTCCAATCTCCCACACACATCACCCCCCCAAAACGTGATGGTTCCAGGGGCACCTGGGTGGCTCAGTCGGTTGAGCATCCGGCTTCGGCTCAGGTCATGATCTCGTGGTTTGTGGGTTCGAGCCCCGCGTCGGGCTCTGTGCTGACAGCTCGGAGCCTGGAGCCTGTTTCGGATTCTGTGTCTCCCTCTCTCTCTGCTCCTCCCCCGCTCGTGCTCTGTCTCTCTTTCTCTCTCTCTCTCTCTCTCAAAAATAAATAAACATTTAAAAAAAAAAAAAAAAAAAACGTGATGGTTCCCAACTCAGAAACCACACTTTGTATCCGATTCCAAATCCAAGAGCCTGTCCCCTTCGGGTCAATGACTTCCACTGTCCTGCCGTGCCCCGCTCATCTTCCGTCCTCCACAGATGCATCCCTCAACACTGCTCCTCCTACCAGAGGACTCACCTGAGCCGCAGGCAGGGTGCAGCATCTTGCTGAATAAAGAGAAGCAGAAGCAAAATGGACCCTGTCCCCAAAAAGGTCCAATTTCCAAAACTCAAGCGGCACACCCCAAGCAGGAGAGACAGAACTCCATCCGGGTTGGTCTGACAGCTGTGTCTTGCTGAACTGCAAGTCTCAGATTTCTCACATACGCAAAACTGCAGTTTCCCAGAGGCACTCCCTCCCCCCCTGCCCCCTGCAAGCTGCATCTGGGGCCGAAGGTCAGCCCACCTGTGGCCCAGGCCTGGTGGGTCATGATGGTCAAGGTGAGAGGTGACAGCCAAGGGAAGCTAACCCCAGCCTCACCACCCTCTCCCACCTCCCCGGCATCTCTGGCTGCTTTCCCCCAAAGCAAGAAGTCTCTGGGTCTGTCCCTGCCCCGCCAGTGACACCTCCCTATCTTGGTCCCCGACTTGGTTATTGGAGGCATTCTGGGAAGGATACAATAACACCAAATCTACAGACCAGTTTCTTTGAAGGAACAAAAAACCCAGCCTGTCTGCACCCTCACCCGGGCAGGAAACCCACCAGGAAGAGGAGACCCCGGGATTCTGTGCCAGGACCAGGCATGGAGCAGGGAACCCACTCCACCCCACTCCCATCTGCTTCCAGTTCACGTGGGCAGACAGACATGGAATCTTTGCAAGTGGACATTAATCATTTGCAGCAATTAGATACCCAAGACCCAAGATTCCCTCCTTGCAGAGGGAACGAAGGAAGCCCTGGGGCGCTAGGCAGCAAGGCTCCCGGACCTAGGTGTGCCCACATAAAGGGAAACAGAGGCGCCATGTGCTCGTGCTCTCTCTCTCTCTCTCTCTCTCTCTCTCTCGGGTGCTGCGTGCAAGCCTCCACAGCGATCAGAGCGCAGAGGTCCGCGATGTGAAACACCCAGTGGATTGTCAGCAACGAGGTATAATTGAAAAGGATTAACATGAATGCGATGTTTCCCTTCCAAAAATTCGAGGAACGCCACGATGGCTCTCATCTGGGCTGGTATGACTCATGTTTTTAATAGAGGAACTTAATTTTCACTTCTGAGGAATTTGGACTCAGGGAAACATTGTCTAAGAAGCGCTCGTTTTACTCCACCGACAGTAAGTTGCAACACCCCCGAAGTAAAAATAAAGGTCTCCAGCCTGTCCCTTGTCTCTCAGAACCCACTGTGAGCCATGGGGTGGTCCCCCGTGGGCCTGCCCAGAGGTCTGAGGCCAGCCAGGCAGGCCCTAACTCAATGTGGTGGCCTGGAGCCAGTACCTGCCTGTCTCTGGGGGCACTCCGCGGGGGTGCCCGCTCGAAGGGCATCCGGTAATGCTGCACAGGGGCCCGGACAGGGCGTGCTGCATGAGTCGGACATGAGGCTGTCCAACAGCATGAAGGGTGCGAGGGCACAGCTAGGCCAGGCATCTTCCTCTTGATCTGGAAGGCTCTGGATAACACAGCTCCCAGCGCCTATTAGAGAGGTACGCCCCCATCATTCCGACCCTACGGGGTCCTCCTCCCAGCAGAGCTGGCTCCGGGGAGACTAAGCCCGAGGACATGGACTCCTCCCTCTGCTCAGGGCGTGCTCCTCACGCTGGGTACGGGCCAACAAAACCAAGGCTCGGGGGTCAGAACAACCTGTCGCCACCCCCTAGTGGGGGCTGCCTAGTTAGTGGGAGTAATGAGACATCACAGAAGCCCCAGAAACGCCCATCCCTTCATCGATCCCTTCCTCCTGGCCAAGTCCGCATGCTTCCGTCCACATCCCCGCCCCGAGTCTCCACAGAGACCCTGCCTCCCGGGGATGTCCCAGCCCACATTCTACTCCGGATTCCGAGGAGAGTCAAGTTTTGCATAAAAACGGAACCCAGGATGAGCATCTGGGGGGCAGACTTCTTGAAACAGCAGTACCGGGCAAGACAGTCTTTCTGCCTCTGTACCTTTCAGACGCATCTTCTTACTTTACACGGCCCCCAGCAGGTCCCAGAGCTGATGGGTCATTCCTGAGGGGGAAGGGGGATCACGGGAGCCGAGAAGCTGGTCTGAGGCCACAGCGCCCAGGTACCACTGTCGCCTGCTGAGGAGCCCCGCAGGTGAGAATTTCCCCATCGAGCATGCCAGGACGGAGGCTGCACCAAAATACCACTGTTCCTGGGACGCTCGTCGCCGCGTCCCGGGAGCTCTGTCACCCGGCCGGCCACGGCAGGATGTCCCTTCTGAGTGCGTGCGGCACACCGCTCACGGAGGTTTCCACCGGACCCCACGGTGCCCAGGACGGCACCCAGTGCCCCAACCCCCATCCTGCAATGAAGAACAGATATCCAGATCCCCTCCCCAACTCCTCCCCACCTCTGCTCCGGCCAAGGGAGAGGCACTCGTTTCTAAGTTGCAGATAATGTCACCCACCATTCATCCAAATGTGTCACTAACATCCCATTAGACTGTAATTATTTTTTAATTAAAACTAAGAAAACTGGCATGCCTGTGCCGACTTTATGCATCTGTTATGGGTTAAAATAGCTTTTAAAAAATGTTTCGGAGACCGCAGTCTATTGTGGCCGCGGCCTCTGCCAAAGAAAACGCAAGCTTGCTTATTTTCTCCATGGGGCGCAACAGCGCCTGTGTGTGCCGGAACAGAATCGGCTGGCCGTGAAAAGAATTCTAAATAAAACACAAACATGGAATTTGGCAACGCCACAGAAGCAAGCTTAAGACTAATTCCAGCATGCGGACGGCTCTCACATAGTAAGTCTGGCTCCAGCATAAATGAAACCAGGCACTGTAAAATACCAAGCAAGTTGGAGTTTCAACTTAAAGGGACAGAACGCCGGTTCCAGGTATAAAAGCTTATTAAGCCGGCTCGCGCTGGCTCCATAAATCCATAGGTTATTAGCTGTTTGCTTTCAGCCAATCCCTCCTTAAAGAGATGCATATTAAGAGAGAGAGAAGGAGAGAGAACAACAAATGAAAACCATCACTTTGCACTTGACTTTTAGTGCAGCGGTTCTGGAAATACTGTGCTCATTACCTCGATTAGAGGAGAAAGACTTTCTGAAAACTCAAATGCACACAGACCCTAAAGTGGGGGGGGGGGGGGGGGGGGGGATGACAGGAGGACGGGCCAAGGGACGCAAGGTAAGAATGCCCATGCCGTGGGTAGGACGGGATGAAAACGGCCTCCCGGGAAACCAGAGATGTCGGGAGGCGGGACTCGGCCACAAGGGGAAAAGCCACGTGGATGCTGGAATATTTCCACCCAGGGAAATGGCGATGGTGATGACTGTGACAGTAATAATTATAGTTATAATGACAGTAAAAATGTTAGGTAATACCTGCCGCCATTCGCCACCTTTATACACCAGCCGCTGCTGAAGGTGGTAGAAGGTAACCGGGAGAGGTTTTCAAGTCTAATAGTGCAGTTAAGGGTTCTGAAGTCAGGCTGCCTCAGTTTCCACATCTGTAAAACGGGAGCGGCAGTGCCTTCCTTGCAGAGGCCGGGTGAGGGGTGCTGAGGGTGAAGCCCACGCTAAATGGCTAGCCGGCTGCTACCCGTCCCACCAAGCTGCCACCACCTCGTTTCACAGACCAGGAAACCGATGTCCTAAAGGCTAGGTCCCTCGCCAAGGTCAAAGAGCTGGTACATGTCAGAGCCGGGATTTCAAACTCGCCATCTGGATCCAAAGCCCGTGGTCCTCACGCACGCCCTCCTGGGCGGGTCACACCAGCATGGCCACGTCTTCTGGCACTGTGAACAGTGGGTCCTGTCTGAGGCTGGGGCAGGCTCGGGGATGCGGCCTCCCCTGGAAGGGAGTGAGAAGACAAACTCACCCCCAGAGAGATTCGCCCTCAAAGCCTCTCACAGCAGGCCTCGGTACTGAAACACGATCGCACTCCGCGATCCAGGGAGAATTACAAAGTTCAGGAAGGAAAATAATCCAAGTGCTTCCATCATAAACACCCTGCATTGGGCGAGGAGGGGAGGTGACCCTTGCTGTGCCGATAAGTGCCCTGCGCCACCACACACATGCATGCACACACACACCGTACCTGCTCGTCTACACTCACGTGTACGCGTGAAAACACATACGCGTGAGTGTGTATATGCGCGTACCCACACGCGCGCTCACACGTGCACATGTATGAACACGTGCATGCATACACACACGTTCACATACCCGCCAACGTACGTGCACACACCCACACGCTCACATATACACACACACTACACACGTAGACGCACACACACATAGAGACACTCACACATAAACACACAAGCACACAGGGCCTTTTATTACGGGGTCTGTGCCAGGCCCAAGGACACTGGCAGAGGCAATGGGAAAAACCAGGGAGAAAATTACATGAGGCAATGTTTGGCTCCAAATAAAAAAGCCATGGAATGTTTTCCCTCAAGTCTTGGGTATTTTCTTGCAGGCCCACTCAGACCCGGATCAAGCAAGGACGTCAGATCAGGTCAGCCTTGCCCACAAGGAACCCCTGACCACCCCGGCCCCCGTGGCGAGCCAGCTGCAATCCTCCTGATGCTAACAGCCCCTGGCCCGGTGGGGCTGGGACGGGACATCCCAGGCAACCGGCACCCACGGAGGCCACAGTCCATCTGCTCGTGGACCATCTCCCCATCAAACACACGCTCAGCAAACCGGGGCCGGGACTCGGTCCTGACCCTCTGACTCCCCCCGCCACACGCACACCCCACCCCCGCCCCTGCTCTGCAAGCCTCTGCAGCCTGGCTGGGTGACATCACACTCCAGTGGGCTCCAAGCTGCTCTTCCTGAAAAGATGCACGTCTTAGAAGATGCAGACTAAAAATACTCCTGGCTTCTCAGAGCCAGTTTACAAAAATAATTATATTTTCTTAAAAAAAAAAATAGATTATAGGCAAGTATGTGTCCAGCTATTTTTAGTTCCTATTCAGCTCTGCTAATTTTTTCTCATAATAATCACTGCAGACTTTTTTTTAAAGCCACCCCCCCCCCCTTGTTAATAATTGTGTTCTGATCTGGCACAGGGACAGGACTTGGAGTGGGGGGAGGGGTACACAACCTTCTATAAAACATGGAAGTCTGAGTTTTGCCCAAAGGTGGCGGCATCTGAAAATCACCAAATTCCTGGGGGCAAGGTGGCTATCTCACTGAAGACCAGCTCCAGGCTCAACCCAGTACATCTCTGTCGCATATGCCTGAATCGGTCCCGAAACTTGGTTGTTCACAAGGGACACCAAAATGGGGTTCCTGCCCTGAAGGGGCTTCCAATCCAGCAAGGGGTATGTTGTGGGTTGAAGAGTGCCCCCCCCCCAACAAGATGTCCATAACCAAATCCCTGGAATCTGTGACCGTGATCTCACTGGGAAGAAGGATCACTGCAGGTGTAATTAAGTTCCAGATTTGAGATAAGATCGCCCTGGATTATCCGGGTGAGCTCTAAGTGTAATGACAACTGTTCTTTTAGTTTTAATCGTCCAGGAGAGGAGAAGACAGGCCCCAAGGATGAGGCCATGACCACAGCAGCAGAGCTACAGGATGTGGTCACAGCCAAGGAACGCCGGGAGCCACAGAAGCTGGAGGAGACCAGGAACTGATCCTCTCCTGGAGCCTCCAGAGGGAGCAAAGACCTTCCAACACCTTGAGTTTGGACTTGTGGCCAGCAAAACTGCGAGGTGACAAATTTCTGTTGTTGGAAGCCACCTCGCCTGTGGTCATTAGCTACCGTAGCCCTAGGAACTAATACAGGGCAACAGAAACCACAGCCTTACATAATAATCCTCACTGAGCCCCAGAATCACTTCCCCCAGCCCCCTTGCACAAAGGACCCGAGGCCACCCCATCACAGAGGCAGACCCAGGAAGACGTCCTACAGTGCAACTCAGGGGGCCGCCCTTCCCATTCCTCCCAGCCCCGCGGGGGAAGCAAGGCTGGCATGATGATACCCAAGAGATGGGGACCCAGAGAGGCTCGCAGAGAGGCAGGGCGGGACCCAGGACACCAGCGGGCTCTCCCTTGCTCCCAGGTGTCCCCACTCTAAAGTGTACGGCTCTTCCTGCTACACCGAACCCAAACCAACACCCTGAGGACACAGCAGAAAGGAAAGTGAAAACTGTCCACTTGCAGAATTTTCTTCCCCAAACTCTCAAGCTAGCAAAATGTTTAGCTGACTGCTAAAAATCAGCAGCCTGGGAGACAGGCCGTCCCTGGGAAGAAGCACTTAGAAGAAAAATAAGAGACCCTCACCCCAGGGTGAGAGACCCTCAAAGGAAACATCCTGGGGGACGTGGCCCGGCACGACGGCCACAGGCGCCACGTCTGAGCCCAGCAAGAGCTGGCCGCATCCCAGACCCTCCCGTTTTACCAGGTAACTAGGGCCAGTTGTTGTCCACACCCGAGTCTCGGGGGCGGGGGGGGGGGGGGGGCGGTATCAGGTGAAGAAGTGTAGAAACCAGGACTCTGGAGCACTGCTGAGGCGGAACGTGAAATACCAGCTCCTCAGTAAGTAAAACTGAGCACAGAATGACCACGTGGTCCGGCAACTCCTCTTCCACGTGGTCCGGCAACTCCTCTTCCCCGTGCACGGGAGCACCCTTCGCGACAGCCAGAAACAAGCATCCCTCGAGGGATGAATGAACAAACACAACGCGGCGTAGCCACACGAGGCACTATCATTCGTCCGGCAATTCTGGGGCGCCTGGGTGGCTCAGTCGGTTAAGCGTCCAACTCTTTTTTTTTTTTTTTTTTTAACGTTTATTTATTTTTGAGACAGAGGGAGACAGAGCATGAACAGGGGAGGGGCAGAGAGAGAGGGAGACACAGAGTCTGAAACAGGCTCCAGGCTCTGAGCGGTCAGCACAGAGCCTGACGCGGGGCTTGAACCCACGGACCGTGAGATCATGACCTGAGCCGAAGTCGGATGCCCAACCGACCGAGCCACCCAGGCGCCCCATAAGCGTCCAACTCTTGATGTGGGTTCAGGTCATGATCTCACGGTTCGTGAGCGCGAGCCCCGTGTCGGGCTCTGCACTGATGGTACGGAGCCTGCTTGGGACTCTCTCTCTCTCTCTCTCTCTCTCTCTCTCTCTGCCCCTCCCCTGCTCACTCACGCGTGCTTGCTCTCTCTCAAAGTAAATATCTTTTTTTTTTTTTTTAAAGGAAGGCAATTCTGACCTGTGCTACAACATGCACGAACCCTGAGAACATCGTGCTGAGTGAAATACACCAGTCATAGAAGGAGAAACATTGTCTGATTCCTCTTCCATGGGATACTCACAAACGTCAAACTCATAGAGACAGAAAGTAGAATGTGGGACGGGAGAAGTGGGGGACTTAGCTTTCAATGGGGACGGAGTTTAGTTTGGGAGAACAGACGTTCTGGAGCTGGGCGGGGGCGGGGGTGTAGCACTGGAACGCAGAACAATGTGAATATACTTCATGTCGCAGAACCATACACTTAAAAAACGGCTAAAAGGATAACTTGTGTACGCTTTACCACAGATTACAAAAAAAAAAAAAAAAAAAAAAAGATCCAGCAGAAATATCTTCACACCCTTGTGAGAAAGCATCGGCGGAGATGACACTTACAGAGCCCGTGGCACACGGTGGGCCCACAAGCAGTGGCTCCTTTTGCTATCAGATCGAGACTAAAATGAGGGGCACCTGGGTGGCTCAGTCGGTTGAGTGTCCGACGCTTGATTTCGGCTCAGGTCATGATCTCAGGGTTCATGAGTTCGAGCCCCACGTCGGGCTCTGCGCTGATGGTGCGGAACCCGCTTGGGGACTTCTCTCTGTCCCTTCCCAGCTCAAGATCGCGTGCTCTCTCTCTCTCTCCCTCTCTCTCAAAATAAATAAACTTTCTAAAAGAAGACTAAAATGAGGCACTTGTTAACAAAGCACACGCCAAGCCCAGAAAGGGTGCATCAGGAGGCACGGGCTAAATACAGCTCTCAGGGCCGACGTGTGCATCCGGGGCCCCTCCCATCAGCCATTCCCCACCTCCTATTAACAAAGGCATGGATTAAAAATGTCTGGATTTACGAAAAGATTCCAAATGTCCCTGTCTCTGCAGGTAGTGACTCCATTTCTGCGTTAACCTCTTCCAAGAAGTCCCAAGTCCTCTGACCCCTTCGGCTGAAGTCTTCGGCCTGAAGTACAGGCGTTCTTATTATCCAGGGCTCCGGCCAGCCCTCCAGCACTCCAGGATAATTTCATTAGTTCACGCCTCTCCCTCTGGGGCTCCCACTCACACCTGCCAGGTAGCAGGCCAGCAGGAGGGTGGTCTGGGAGCCAGAGAGCAAGGACAGGAGCAGGCTGTGTCCCCTAGACCCAAGGAGACCTGGGTTCAAATCCCACGTCCACTGCCGACCAGCTGTGCAATTTCGGGCACATTCTACCACCTCCCTGGCCTGTCTCCTCACCTGCAAACTACAGAATAGGCTGTAGGGAAAGAAGGTGCTGGGAAGCTTGAAATGTCTAGGAAGGCCCTGCGGAGGGCCTGACACGCAGTGAGGGCCCAGAAATGGTAACCCGACCATAACCGGGTGGCCCCACTGCCAAATGTAAGAAAGACCCTGCCAGGGCTGACGTTCCCATGCCCACTGACCATACACCACGGTCACACACCCGCCCCCAAGAAGGGGCCTGAAGAGGTGAGCAGGTGGCACTTCTCCTCAGGTGTGATGGCAGGCTGTGTGCGAAATCCCACCCCGAGGGACCCCTGCCCACCAAGGGTTTCTCCCCACAGATTTTTGGATTAAACCGGCCAGCCTTGATTATGTTTGGATAAACTATATTTCACGGCTTACCCTATTTGGGTTTGATTGTGAAATATGTACAGCACACAGCCCCTCCACCTTGCCTGGCCCTCGGGTTTAAAAAGTCAAGCACAGTTTGTTCCCCTCCACCAAGAAAAAAAAAAAAAAAAAAAGACAACACCTCGAGCTTTAAGGACGACACAAGTCTGTTTCTCTCCGGTGAAGAAAAACTGCTTCTAAAGGGACTGTGTACCAAAAATGAGGCAGTAACTAACAGCATTCTGTGTCTCCTCTTTTCTCTCACAGACACGAACACGACCCCTCCTGGGGCCCGGCCGTCTACCAGCATCTCCGGGGCACCTACAGGAGCACGGCCACCCGGGCACCGGAAACCCAGAGATGCGGAGTCACACAGACCCGATAGAGGCTTCAATGAGGCCACCTGCCAGCTCCCAGACCCCCAGCCAGACCCCAGAAACCCAATTTGAGGGCGAGGACATAAGAAAAAATTTTACCCATGCCCCAGGCTTCAACCTTCCCTCTGGTGGCCTGAGGGTTGGTTACTCTGTGTCCCTAGCAGTCACTCACAGCTCAGACCTCTCGGGGGCAGCCAGAGCTGGAGGGGGCTCTCTGGGTCAGCAGGACCCCTCCCAGCTGACACCCACATCCACATTTGTCACTGGGCACCCGCTGGAAGAAGCTGCCTGGCCTCCAGCCTCACCTTCCCCATCAGGAAAATCCCAGAAGGTCTGCTGGGACCTCCCTGCTCCTGTAAGCCTGGTCCTTTCAATTTTCTCCAGCAGAGAAAGGGTATCCCAGAGCACGTGGTTCACGTTCATTGTGCACCCCGACCACCGTGGCAAGACCCCCAACTGCGCTCATTCCCGGACCCCCACGCCCTGCCCCCGATCAGGCAGCAGCACGGCCGGCGAATGAAGGGAGACCTTGGGGACGCTCCCAGGCCCATGTCCAAATGTGGTCTGCTCTCCCACCTCGAGCTGCATTCCCGCTGCCCGTTTGAGCCACTGTGCGCCCCAACGGGAAACAGGAGGGGAGAGCTACAAGCTGGGGGCCCCACGGTCCTCATGAGCAAAAGGAGAGGGGGGCTGCCTCTTCTTAGGGGCGTTAGGAGGATGGGGTGGCCTGAGCAAAGCTTGCCAAGTGACCGGTGGGAAACACTGGCAAGTCACAGGAGCAGGGCCAACGGTAATCTCCCAGGCAGCAAGCACACTTGCAAAGAAATGGCAGCCATGTGGGCATCGGGCACGGGGCACCCGAGGGTTCTCGACAGCCCGGCGGCCTCCTTCTTGTCCCTCCCCTCTCCCCTTGCCTCCGCTTCTGCACACACTGGTGCTCAGCCGTGGCCACCCCATCGCAGTGGCCACGCGGCGGAGCCTCCGGATGATGAGCAGGTACTTCCAGTGGCTCCATTTCACAGGGAAGGAAACTGAGACCCAGCCCAGGGTCACATATTCCCACCCAGGCACCTTGAGAACAAGGACGGAGCACGGTCCCACAGGGCCCACGGCTCTCCGCACAGTACGCATCCGCAGTGACATTTCGTTTCAAGCACAAATCGGCACCACAGAGCCCCGAGAAGGGGTGCAGAAGCCAGGGATCAGAGCACAACCACAGAACGTCTCAAGCCTGGGGCACACGGAGGCGTGTCCCAACCGCAGATGGCAACACTGAGGGCCCAAGAAGCTGAACGTTCAGGGCTCCTCGGAGCAAAAACTCTGCCGCCGAGTCACATCGTCCGTTTCACGCGGCTTCAGCTGGACGGTGACCCCCTCCCCGGTTTGCAGTCTGAACTCAAGGAGGTAACAGGGCCTAGCGGGCAGAGCATCAAGGACCCAGAGCTCGTGTCACACGCAGCCTGTGCCCCGGTGACCCACCCAGATGAGGAAGGCGTTCGACGGGGTGATCTCTTGCGACCCCTGGTCCTAGGTCAGCAGCCAGGAAGTCAAGCCTCAGGTCCGCTGAGGCGAACCCACGTCTGGACTACTCCACTCCACGTGGAGGGCCCCAGCCTCCTCGGCCACGTGCTCTGAGATGTCTGATGTCGGTGGCCAGCGCTGGCTCCTCACATCCACTGACTGCTTTAAGGCGCTGCATCCAGTGCCGCATTAAAAATTAATTACACATGCTATTTTATTGCCAGTGCATAATGTAATGAGCACCAGCTGTGCTAAACAGCCAAACTCCTTTTTAAGACAGCTATAAAAAAAAAAGAAGAAAGAAAGAAAAGAGGAAGAAAGAAAGAAAGAAAGAAAGAGAAAGAAAGAAAGAAACTGCACTTCCAAATGCCTCTCCTGTCAGAGCAGGGAAACAGCAACATCTTGTACGGATTTGAACAGAATTCTTTGATTTAGCTCTGCCTTCAGAACGTCCGAAGGGCCGGCCCAGAGTGAAATGGGATCTGGCGTGGCTGCAGTGGTCTCCTCTCCGGGACGCTGCTGGGACCCCTTTTATCCGAGGACAGTCATGCCGGTAGGTGCCCCTGCCTCAGTCTCGCCCCCCTCCCCCACTAGGCAGCACTGAGCTCTGTCTGGTCCCTGGAGACCCAGCGCCTTTGGATCCCGTAGGTGTCGGAGCAGACGCGACTTCCCGGGTAGAGGGCTTTCCTGGGGTGCTCCCAGGCCCTGCTGCCCTCTGCCCCCTCCCTCCATCCCCGGGGCTTTGCAGCTCTCCGTGGCTTCTCCTGGTACCTCCCCCAGTCACGAAAGGAGGCATCTGGGCTCTAGAGACAGGCGGTCCAGGGCAGCCTCTGCAGCGGTGTGATCCCAAGAGGCAGGAGGACACCACAACAGAACGCGGAACAGGCAAGAATCACTCATGGGTTGTAAATGCTGGCCCACCGGCCCCCTCGGCAAGGTAGACATCGCAAGGCGTACAGATGACTCTTTAAATTTTTAATGACTCCCCCGCGAGCCCTTTTTCTGCAGCGAGCCAGCCCCCATTGACACCGGGACCCGGTTAGCCCAGGCAGACTCACAGCAAATGCAACTTCGCGAAGGAAATCGCAAGAGCACGTCGCGAACCTTCCCCAGACGGAGTGCTTCTGTCCACACGCGTTCCCCCAACGCTCACTTCTCTTCTTCACCCCCATACTCACCCCTCCCTCCAGAGTCTCCAGGGAGGCCCTCATGCCCTACTGGGGCGCCCCTGCACCCCCTGCACCAGGAGAGAGGCGGCGAGCCGGTGGGGGCCTGGCTGGTGCTGCCACCCCGGTCGGCATCACCCTCTGGCTTCCCACTGATCCTCTGGTGTTAATCAAACCCAGTCCAGAATGAAACTACAGCGTGCTTCTTGTTCTGGTATAAAAAGTGCAAAGCACAGACCATATCATTAACATAAAACTTCCAGAAATAAGGCCACTTTCCACACAGACTGTATTAATTGCATCAAGCTTCCACATCTAGGGTGGTCTAGTCCACAGTGTCCCATTGGATGGCTCCGGTTATAAAAACCGACACAAATGAACACTGGGATATAACTGAAGGAGGACACGATACCGTCTACTGTTAAACCCTACTATTTACTTACAGGTATTTTTGTATCTTTATTGTCCCTTTAACCCATGCCAAGAAACCCCAGATTAGTTAAATAACACAGCAAGCACAATTTCAGTAGAAAAGTAAATTGAATTTAACTTTACAAGATTGCCCTGTGATTTCAGCATCTGCTAATGGCTGCAACTGACTCCTTCCATTAAATCCAAACACTTCCACTCCCGTGAGACCTTGAACTTCACCAGGCGCGTGTATCAATCACTGTGGCTGATGACCGTTTGTGGCTTTTAAATACGCAATGACGTTTCTCGGTTCCCTGTCCACCTCACGATGCTGGTACATGATCTGAGCCAGCCAAGAGGCTGAAGGCCTCTAAGAGTGGAAACTGGAGGTCCAGCTTGAAGGAAAACTCCACACGGCGCGGGACACGTAACGACGTGGTGTTGTAAAACCCGTTCTGCTCGAGCATGAATCAGAACTTCCACAGGGCTTACTCAGCGTGAGGCACTGGGCTCGGCACCTGGCATATATGACCTCATCCGATCCTGAAAACAATCTTGCAAGGCATGTACATGTACTATCATTACCCCCATTTTATAGGTGAGGAAACTGAGGAGCGAGGAGGGAAATGACTTGCCCAAGGTCACAAAGCCATAAAGGGCAGCAGCCTTCACGCAGGCAGTGGGTACGTTCTAACGACTGCCTGCCACTCTTAGAAACCTCAGAAAGGGGAAAGGTTCAGGGGAGCCAAAGCCCAGAGGTTTTCAAACCGTTCTCTGAACACCCCACCCCTGCCCTGGGAACCTTAACCAAGTCACGTGCCCAGTCATCCACAGCAGCCTGTAACCGAAACTGCAATGATCAGTATCGTCTGGTTTAGAAGTCGAACGTGGAGTCTCATTTTTAAACGTCATGTCAATAGATGATATGATGCCTAGGTAAGTGTATATAGGCATATATATTTTTTTATTACAGAAGAGGAAACAGGCCCAGAGAGGGAGACTGGCTTATTCAAGGTTACCGGCCAGGTGGCGCAAAGGCCGGGACCACAGGCCGAGGACGCCACGGGCGCGCCCTGGAGTGGTTCCTACATGAAATTTCTCGGGGGAGAAACTTCAGTTTCCAGGAATGCCCAGACTCAAAGCCCCCCCGCGCCCCCATTATTTCAGCAGAGTCAAAAAGCAACAAAGAGCCCAAATCCCTTCTCCCCACCGTGACCATCAGGAGGTCTGGGGTTGGGGTCCTGGGAGGCGGGGCTGTCTGGGACACCAGCAGCCAGAGAGATACACAAACACACAAACCTGTGTGGCTTTCTCCCCCATAAAATCACATCCTTCTATAAATAACTCTGAACGCATTCACGGGCATGCAATTAACCTGTGTGAAACACGGTTACTCCGGGGTTTTCCGTATTAATTTGAAGAGATAGGTTCAGTGCATCCTGATCTGCAAAGAGACAAAACAAAGTGAGGACGGTGGCCCCTCTCCGTCTTTACAGAGGACTGCTTCTTCCTAACGGGTTACTGTGGATTTAATGACTGCATTCCAACTACTAATTAAATAGGCACTAAAAACACTTCAGCAAACAGCCCAGTGCCAGGGACAGAAGCCACAAAGGGACAAAAACCTTCGGAGCAGGATATTTTCAGGTATTGAAACTGATCAGAAAGGATGGGGGGAACAACCCAGAGCAGACTAACGAACGGGGACCCGACAGGGAACGAAGACGGTGCTGGAAGTCACGGCCCAGCTAGCACCAGAGGCCGAGGACAGGCCTCTGAAGAGGGTGAGGAAGGGGGGTCCCAGAGACCCCAGGAACAGAGCCCACCCTGCCTCACCCTCCTCCCTGAGCACCGACATCAATTTGGGGGCTGCTCACGGACTCTAAGCCTTCAGAGTATCAAGCTCTAAAACCCAAGAAGGCCTCTAAGCCAGCAGAGCCGGTACGAAAGATGAAGCAGGTTCTGGACGATCAGCCAGGGTCAAATCCCACCTCCGCCCTCCCATCCCCTGCAAAGCGTCCTCTCTGAGGGACCCTGATCCCGCTCTCCCCATCTCCACTCATGCAAGCTGCCAGAGGCCAGGGGTCCACCGTGCCTGACTCCTTGGCTTGCCCAGTGCCACAAACTAGGTGCCCAAGAAAGGGCTTTTCGTTAAGAATGAATGAATGGACGTGAGCTATCCGACCTCCACATCTCCGAGCCTCATGTCTTCATCTGTAAAGTGGGGAGAGTGACGTCCTAAGGTTCCTATGAGAATTGAATCCAAGAAGGCACACGAAAGGCCCAGCGCACTGGCTACACAGCAGACCCTCCACGCACGGTCCCTAGAAGGAAGTGGGCGGTAGGGCGGCTGCGGGCGAGCGTGTGAGCACATCCAGCGCGAACACCCCTGGATGCAGGCGGGGGCACGAGGCTCCGTGGGAAGAGGGTGACCTGGGTGGGAGGCATCCCGAAGACAGCCACTCAGCCTCCCCGGACCTCTGCTTCCCCATCTGCAAAATGGGGATTTAACAGCTCCCGCTCAGCACGGCGGCAGCTTCTAAGCAGAGCCAGAGCCAGCAGAGGGTTAAGCAAAGCCCCGGGTGCACCTCTGCCGGGGAAATCATGTTTCTGTACCGCAGACCTTGACCGAGTCTAGTCATAAACACTCAGGCTGATCTTTGATAGCGCGACCCCCCGCGTGGTTGCAGGGGCTGCAGCACTAATTACAGGAAGCCACGAGAGCAGGGCAACCGCCCAGACGAAGCAGGCATCCCTCGCTCAGCAAGCAGGGATCACAGCACGGACCTACAGAGCTGGGGCGGGAGCCCCAATCCCCCAGGGGCACTAGGGTGGCCGCGAGCAGGGAGCTGGCTTCTTTGCCAGTGGTGCCGACCCCTTCCCGGACATGTTTAGTCTTTGCTTTGTGACCTCCAGGTATAAGTCCACCAGACATCGGAGCGGGAGCTGCTGAAGGCTGCAGGCCACCTGACCAGCAGGAAGGCCTAGGGACTTCTGGCCCCTGCAGCCAGGGCCACCTGGCTCCGCCACGGACAGTCCCTCCAGACAGTTTCAATTAAAGCACAATCTGTCCAGTAACAATCGTTTTCCTTTCTCTACCCAAATCAAGGGAAAGCCTGTAAGACGTCTGGGGACAAAGCTGAGACCAACTGAATCTGCCCCAGCTCTGCACCCACCCTTCTCCTTTCCTGGCCCCTGCCTGGAAACCAGGCCTCAGGACCCTCACCACCACCTGTGTCTACGTCAGCATCCTGGCACCAGGCCCTGACCAGGAGAGGAGGGGGCGGGAGGCCTCGGCCTGCCATTTCCAGGGACCCTGGGCCACAGCACGAGTGCGGGTCGTGTTCGGGAAGAGAGATGGGGAGGGTGATGGAAAACAGGTCTTTCCGCTGTGCTGACCCCCCGTCTGCCCATCTGTATACTGCGCAGCCGCAAAGACCTGCAGAGAGGCGCACAGTAGGCGTGTGCACAGCCCCACCCCACAGGAACCCCACAAGGCTTCACCCCCTCCCACTGCCACAGCTGAAGGGCTCCTTCAGAGTGACTCTTCTGTCTCAGAGTTAATGGGCAACACATTCTGGCCAAGAGAAACTCAGCATTTTGGACGGCTCCAGCGATGGACACGGGCAGCCAGGGAGGGAATCTTCTCCCAGGGCTGCCTTCGGGGAGGGGGGCAGTGACTGGGGTGGGGGAGAGGGGATGGCCGTGGCGGGGGCAGAAGAAAACCTCAGATGTTAAGCGTTATCCAATTAAGGTTTAGCTAAACAGCCCAAAGAGATGAAATCTGGAAGCTGAAGGAATGCATTCTGGGAGTGAGACCCTCGCAAAGGGCGGAGGCGTCCGGGGACCTCCTAAGTGATGGGGACAGGGGCACCAGTGTGCAGTTCCGCTGACGTCCTTCACCACTTCCCCGGTGCCCCACTGGGGTGGGACCACACATCCTCCCTGGGTCCCCACCTTGCCCAGCCCACCTGGGAGAGGCAGCGGCCGGCCCTGCCCAGGGCACACCCCGCCACCCCTGGGACCCCGCCCCCCCCACCACCGCGGCCGTCTGTTACCTGACAACTGACACTGGCATCCAAAGGGAGCCTCCGTCTGACCCTCACCCTGAGTCCCGTCACCCGAGACCGGGCGTGCGCTGCAGCACGGCAGGGGGAAGCAGGGCGGCGGGGCGCCCAGGGTGCGCAGAGGTGGAGTGATCACGGATGAGTGAGGGTGGGAGGAGGCAGCTATGGGGGCCGTCGCTGGCAGCTGGGCAGGCCTGCACGGCCCTGGAGAAAAAACAATAAAAAAGACTGGTCAGTCGGGCCCTGGACCGTACAAGGGACCCGGGGTGCGGGACAGGGGCCCGGGGCAGAGGGCTGCAGGCCACCCTTCCAGAGTGGGAGGCCCCGGGATGCCAGGCTTCCCTGCAGGGAAGGCACCTGGGCACAGGCTGGGGGAGTGGGTAAGAGGCCATGGGAAGTGGGGGGTGAGGGGTGAGGGGGTCCTACTTCCACAGCTGCCAGGTTGGGCCGTCTTGGGACCAGACTCCCATCCCTGGGTGGGCGGGGGCAAAAGAAGCTGTCAGGGCCCCTGTACCCAGGAAGACCCCCACCCGCCATGTGGGGGCTTCCAGAGTGTTCTGGATCTGTCTTCCTCTGGGGATTCGTTCCCAGAAATCTGGGCCACCCCCCCTCTGGAAGAGCTGGGAAGCGCCAAGCCACCACCATTGGCCCTATCAGGACGGGCTGTGTGTTCAGGCCTCGAACACCTCAGTCTACCTCTGAGCACCTGGGCACCAGTTAGCCTGCGGCCTGGCGGACGGCCAGCTGGTGTCTCTCTCCAGCCCAGCGTCCTCTTTAACAACTTGAGCAGAAAGCACACGGCCCACAAGCCCCCAGGCCTTTCGAGAGGCTTTGAACGCTCCCCCCCCCCCCCGCCCAACCAAGGCCCGGCCACCCCCCCCCCCCCCTCTTAACCCCCCCCCCCGGGCGGGGACCCCCCCGCCCCCCCCCCCCCCCGCCCCCCAGTCTAACAGCCACGACGCAGGGCCAGGAGCTTGGCTTGCCTCCGCCCAGCCCCACAGCTCGCAGGCTCCCCAGCAAGGCCTGCGTTTGATTTGGCCGTTTATCTTAAATGGCTAAGAGACCACCAGGGCAAAAGTCTGTGTGAAGCCCTTGCCAAAACCACAAGTGAAGAAGCCCGAATTCCCCGGGTAAATAATTGAGCAGGGAAGCATCAGGGAGACAAAAAGAAAACATCAACGAGATGAGGGGCAGCTGGGCCCCGGGCCAGCTCTGCCAAGGAGGCCACCCGAGGCCGCTCACCACCCCGCACGGATCTGCAGGGTGGAGGTCTGCCCACTTTGTGGCCCCCACAAGGGATTCCCCCATCCAGGAGAACCACGGGACCCTGCAAGCCCACTTCGAGCCAGGATCCTGTCAGTCCTCATCCTGAGTGAGCTTCCCAACACGTCCACGGGGCAGGGCTTGGGAGACCCACTGCGCAGACCAGGAAGCCGGTGACGTGACCACAGAAAACTGTAGACGCCAGCAGCCAGCCCCGCCAAACCCTGGCCGCCTGGCTCCGGGAACCAGAACTCTCTAGCTACAGCACCTGCCTCTACAAAACGTGTGCTATCCAGGGCTGGGGGCCTCAGGACCCCTGAGAAGCCCTGCAAATGTCCTGCCAAGAAGCCAAAGCCACGTGGACTCCCCTGGGCCAATGAGGACCTCGGATGAGGCTAAGCTCGGGACCCAGGGCATTGCTGAGCCCAGGACAGTCCCAGGAGAGCACGGCCAATGACCCCACACAGTTCCAGCCACACATTCCGTGCAAGCCTCCAAGTAAGGTAGACACCTAAGGCCAGTGTCACCTGCCTCCTCCCAGAAGCCTGCCCTGGCCAGTCCTTGCCTAAACCCCCACCCCAGCACTGGACACTGCACATTCGGCCCTGTCCTTGTCAGTCTGGCTTCGCCCCACGGAAGGCTTCCGACACGGCTTTGTGCAGAGCACCTACCACAGCAGGCAGTTCACCACCAATACGTCACTCAGCAGGGAAAACTGTCCCTGTCCCAGAGGGGGTGCTGGAGCTCCGGGAAATCTGGGACTTGGACCCAGTTGCATCTCCAAAGGCCGGATATGTCCCGCCAGCCCTCGGGCTGCAGCTGGGGTGGAGTGACTGGGGTGCCCTGGGATGCTGAGAAGAAGGGCCGCGTGGAGCAGAGGGAAGCTGGAGGGTCCCTGGGCTCAGTAAGGCCACGGGAGGCTGAAAAAGAGCAAACCCAGGCCTCCAGGCTCTGGGTGAAGCAGTGACACAGCCACCACCATTTACCATGGCTAAGAAAGAGTGACAGGAGTGTCCGGGGCCTGATGACTGTCTTCCCAAGTGGTGACAGAGCAGGACCTGGGTCTCCAAGGTTGCGAGGAAGGGTCAAAGGGCAGGTCCAGCCACAAACCTCTCCTTCTGGAAGGGCCAGGCTTAGGCCAGGGCCTGTAAAGGCAAAGTCATCCCCCAACTCAGGTAGCAGTGGGGGCCATGCTGCCCCCTGGAGGGGCTTCCAAAAGCCTCCTTAAGAATTCCAACCTCACTGAAGACCACCTGCTCTAGGGGCTGGCTCAGCGGAGGCAGGGAGAGGACAGCAAGAGCGAGTGGCTTCTAACCCTAAGCTGCCCACAGAGGACACTCCAGGTGCTCTCCGAGGACCTCCGACCTGGGGGGATCCCCCTCACCCGGAGCAACTTAAACCTGGAGCTCAGTCCAAAGGTGGATACTCCAGAAAACCTCTTCTGAAGCTAGAGCAAAAGCGGAAGGTGACCCCGAAAGCCACCCATCGTGTGATAGTCAATGTCCACAGTAGGCAAATCCATAGAGACAGAATGTAGACAAGAGGTTGCCAGTGGCTGGGGGCAGGGGCATGAAGGCTGGTGGGTGGACAAGAGGTGGCCAGTGGCTGGGGTTTCTGCTGGGGGTGATGAACGGTTCTGGAATTAGTGGTGGTGATGGTCGCACAACGCCGCGAATATACTCAAAATCACCAACTGCACACCTTAGGCGAGGACTGTCTCTGGCCTCAGCAGGCCTCCCAGGCCACCTCCCAGCCCTCACCGGTCCTCGAGGAAGAAGTGTCTGCATTCAGAAGTGCAGACAGGAAATCGAGAATGCACCTGACAGAGCACTTGAGGCAACACGCTGGCAACACAGAGGAAGCCCGGAGCTCAGAAGCAGCCTTGGAGCAGAGGGAGCAGAGGCGTGGGTCCAATCCCCTCTGCCATTTCCTGGCCACGTGACCTGGGGCGAGTCACCTTCTCGGAGCCCTGCCTCTAAAGGAAGGTCAGGGCAAGCCTGGCCGGAGCCTGGCTTCTAGCGAACACTCACTGGATAAACGGCTACTATGGTCCATTTATTTTCCACTCTGGAACTTTTCCTGCTCCCTGTGGGTCTTCCCACAGCCTGGCGGGGAATGCCTGCCGGGTGCTCTCCTGGCTCTGGAAAGCACCCGCAGAGCCCTGCAAGACACTCTTTTACAAACGATTCTAGGTGGGTTCCCCCTCTGGGATTGGAACAGCACCGAGGTATGTGGCACAGGGACACCAAGACGCCATGTCAGCTTTATTCAGGATCCAGGTGGCTTAAAAATAAAGCCCTGGCTGGCTCGATTCCTTGTCATGGAAGTTCACTTTCATTAGGGGAAAAAAAAAAAAAACAAAACAACGAATACACGTATCATAGTATTTAGGACCAGTGACCCCCACCCTCACAAATGAAGAAATGGAGGCTCACAGAGGTTAGAATGTTGCTCTAGAGGCCCCAAAAGGTCCAAAAATAAGATCCCTAAAAACGTTTCTTAGGCTCCAAATCAGGATGTAAGGCAGTTTGCAAGGCATCCTTTCCGTGGGGGTCTGGAACCTGCCGCGCTCTCTCCTAGAGGGGCCCTGCAGATAGATGTTCCTGCTTGGTACTCACACATGCGCACTACCCCGCGAGCACGCCCACGCCCACCGGCTTGTAGACACAAAAAAACGCGCCCGGAAAAGCCCGAGCCTGGTCGTGAGGGGAGCATGCACCTTTCCCAGTGCTGAATCCTCGGGCGCCCCTCCCACGCGGAGGGTTCCAGATTCCCGGCGAGCGCCAGGCGCTCGGGAAGACGCGGTGCAGGAGACGTGTATTTTTCTCCCTACTGGTGCTTTTCAATTGATACATTTTTTAAGCCAAGAACTCCTACTGATAGCGCAAAAATGAGTCATAGATCAAGGAGGGAGACAGACAGGGAGCGAGCGCTGGTGAGTGAGGGCCACTAGCAAGGAAACCTGACAATCCCCGCGCCCCCTCCCCCCCATGCCAAGACATTAATTCTCACAAGTCGGAGAAAATTACTATGCATGAATGCAAAAAGCATGATCAGGAGTAATTAACATGGCTTCATATGCAAATTTTATTAATGCAGAAGTACAAAGTCATTATGCAAATGAAACTTACGTCAACTCTCTTGACAAATATTCATCTCTGAGGCTCAAGTTTCTCCCTTTTTATTTATTTATTTAATTCCCCCCCCCTTTTTTTTCCTGGGTTCTTTTTTTTTTTTTTAAGAGGGGGTGCGGGGGTAGTGCTGGTGACCGCTTCAGCAGCAGCAAGCCATGAGGGCTGTTTGACAAGTTTGCAAAGTTGTTTTTCAACCGGAGAAATTTATTCTTGCATTGTTGATTTTTTTTTTTTTTTTTGTACAAGACAGCAGATAGGAGAAGAGGAAAAAATTAAAAAAAAAAATTAAAAAAAAAAAAAAAAAAAAAAAGCTCTGGGCAGCAGGCAGCCAATCAAAACGCCAGAGCCTGTAATGAGGGCGATTGATGGCTGTTTGGCTTTTACTGCAGGGTAATGAACTAGAATCCAGTCTGAGGAGGGGGGAAAATATGAATATTCATGAGACTGTGCTCCTGCCTTTGATGATTAAAGAAATTTTTAATATTCAAATAAGCGCTTGCCAAGTGATTAACAAAGAACATGCACGCAGAAATATGGAAATGTGAGCCGGGAAAGATTTGAGAGGCGAAGAGACTGCTGGAAAGGCAGCCCCAAATTTCATAAACAAGATCGGCAGATAACCCAACTCGCACGCGGGCAAATAAAAACATTTCTTTCGGATCGCTTAAATATTTTGCCAGCTACTTTGTCTTAAGGATGATCAAAATGCTATGTATGGGGGGGGGGGGGCGCGGGGAGAGAGACCGAGGAACCGAGGAACCAAGTAAAGTCAAATGCACTGCTCCCATGTAAGAAACATCCCAATTCTAACCCCCCTCCCCCCAACACCGACGGGAAATCAGGACTCTTTTTCCGGTTTGCTAGACAGAGAGGATGGAGGGAAGCCAGCTCAGGCTTGAAAACCCAATGCTTGAGGTTCAGGCCTGACTGTTTTGGGGCACCCACCGCCCAACAGTGATGGGGCCTGGGATGGCACATCAGGACGGGTGGTCATGAGTTGCTTCTAGGCTGGCCCAAAGGCCCGAGACCGTGGATGGTGAGATCTAGAGAGCTGAGGGGCTCCCCTGGAATCGGACCCTGGTCAAAACACATAAACAAGGTGGTCACGGCGAATAAACGGGGCACGTCTTGGGAAGTTGCAAGGACTCAGCCTTCCCACGGGGCCTGGCCTGGGCATCCTCAGAGCCACCGAGGGGAGAGCCCCACCGATGGCGTGCAGGCTTCATTAGCTGTGCGCTCGGGCCGCTGGCTCATACTTTAACAGCTCCACCATGGGTTCACATGGAAGCACATAATAACAGTATTAGCTGGTAAAATGATCCTGCAGTTAAAATACATCTAATTAGCAGCCGATGACATCCATTTTGGCAATTTCCTATTTGAAACAAGTGGAGCACCACCTTAAATGAGACAGGCAATGGCTACTCACCCCACAAGACCCAGCCTTCCCACCATTTGTCTCTCTCAGCTCTCTCTTTGGGGGGGGGGGGGGGGGGACAGCCGGAAGAGAGAAGGATTCTAAGCAGCCTTCTTTGTTACTCAATTTCAGAGCTACACCAGTTGGGGGGGGGGGACGGGGCACTCAGAAAATAAATTCCCTCACTCCACAGGTATCATTTAATGTCCTTTTCTTCATTTTTAACCACCAAGGGCTGGTAACCAGCAAACGCTAGAACTTGCTTTTTCATTTCGTTATAAAATACATCATCATCATCATCATCATCATCATCATCATGAACAACAAAGCAGAAAGGGAATCCAAGCATTTACGTGAACGCCATGTAAGTCACCATGAAAACCCCCAAATGTCAGGACAGGTCCCCAAGACAGGCCAAGGGAGCAGGCTGTGTGTGCAGCCCGGCTCAGCTCCGTGCACCAGAGCATTTGGGGGATCGAGAAATTCTCTGCGGGGAGCTGAGGCCACCAAGTCCCCACCTCCCACTTTTGGATCCTCCTTCTAAGTCAGGCCAAGTCTGAGTGCCCATCACGGGTCTCTGGTCCTTGCTGCAACGGCTTTGAGTTCGGGGGTGCACGTGTTAGCGTCCTTTAAAAGACAAGCAACAGAAAGGGGAAATGAGGTCTCACAGGGTTTGCACAGCTGTGTTTAAAGACATCCTTCAGGGCCATCACATGGGGGCCATAAAAACAAAGCTCCAATGGGAGCTGGGCCTTTACTCTGGCTTCCTGCTAAAAACGGCAGCCCTTTCACATGGCTGGGAGGGTGGGGATTCCTTCCCGTGCAGGTGAGAGGGCCTGCCTGGTTTCCCGACAGCCTAGAGAGGGCTACTGCGGGTGCCAGGCAGCGGGGAGCGGTGGGCTTGCCAAGGGCCTCCAAGAACATCTCTGGGCTTGAGGCCAATCCAACTGCCATTTCCCCAGTGACCATCCAGAGACCCCTACATGCCCTCATGGCCCTCGTGGACACCAGGGTGCCGAGAAGGCTGGGCCACCGAGCGGAGGCCAGAAGCAAATCCCTTCCAGCACCCCGAGACAGGCCACCTTCCGCCTCACGCCTCCCCCTTCGCGCACTCCTGAGATCTGTCACAGTGAATCACCGCTTCAACTATTTTTCGCTCCCCAGCATGCTGAACATTTAATGCATCCCCGAAAAGGGAGAGGCAAGGCAAAGCAATGACCGTGCCCTTCGACAACACTTCCACCAAGGTTTGGAAAGGGAAGGTCGTCCCCGGCCGCTGCATCCTGTAGTCAGAAGCAGGCACACACGCCCACCCCATCTCCGGGTCCAAAAGCACCTGTTTCAATGGCCACCGACCCCAATTTCCTCAAGATGCAAGAAGCCGAAACACTCTGGGGCAACGCCCTGGGCCAAGGATCTGTAAGGGTTACATCACAGATTTCAAAACCTTCTATGGCCCTTCCAAAAGGCCCGGTAAAGTAGCAAAGGAAATGTCAGGTGCTACTCGGGAGGAAGGATGTGTCTGAATCATATTCTGCCAACGCTTCAGGGTAAACTGATCAAGTGCTCGGGGCTGACCACTCCACCCCCAAGTGGACATCTGCCAGGGAAAACGTACAGCTTCAACTCTTCTGCTCATCATTCAGGGAAATCCCTAGAGCCCTCTCAGCTGCTGGAATGCAAATAAACCGCCATCATTTGTCCTCTGGCCGGGATGCTGAGGCCTCTGAACCACGGCTTTGAGACGCACACAGAAAAACAGACAGGAGTCCTCTCGGGTGACCTCAGCAGTCAGGGTCCACCAGATCGGGGCCCACGCTCCTGGAATGGGCAGGCCTGGGCACAACAGAAGGTGAAACCAGATGTTTCACCCGTTAGAAAAATGTGCATATGCACATCTAGTAGACAGAGATGATACATATATGCATATACACACAGACATGCATATATCAGCAACGTAGGCCACGTTCAAATGTCTCCATGCATACCGGGGAATCCACAGAGGCCAAGGACAAAGAGGAGTTGACAGATTCTCTGAATCTCACCATTAAAAACAGCTGGTCAATACCCAGCAGAGAAATTTGCCCCTTTTCCCCAGATTCAGACTTTCTGATCAGAGGCTGGGTAGCTGCTTCAGTCTTCCAGTTTCTGCCCTGGACTGCGATTTACCCAAGATCCTTCAGTCATGGCCTATTACGTTACACTAGGAGCCACTGACAGTACATCACGCACACCTTCCCAAAGCACTCCTGGAGACAAAGCGCATCCTATGAACTGAAGTAAAAAGCTGGATAAGTCATCTGGATTCCAAACATCTAGAATTTGGGACTTGGGGTCAGGACCCCATGCCCCTTTCCCAGATGGGCACTTTGTGGCCAGACTCCAATGATAGCCTTGGCCAGGCATCTCTTAGGCATGTCCCTCCCCATGAACACTCCCCGTGGAGTGCATTAGTTTAGAGTTGGTGGAGGGACAGGGAGGGACCTCAGTCAAGACAGAAGCCACATGTCACAGGAGGGAAATACACCACGAGATGACTCTTCAAGATTTGGTGCCTACAGTGAGTTTTAAACTAAGGACACTCCCCCCCCCCCCACCCCCATCAGCATCCACTGTGCCTGACATCTGAGGAATGACCTGGAAACACTGAATCCTGACACTTGTTAAAAAGCTGGTCCTCTACAGAACATGTTTAAAAACTGGTGAGTTCAAAAAGTTGTTGCGGTTTGCAGGCCCCACAAACTCCCAACACTGGCTTTGGCTCAGCCCCCACGCGCAGAGAACGCGATGTAGTAAATAGAAGGGGGAGGTCTGAACTCTGAGCATCCCACAGAATCGAGAATGAAAACAACTCAGCACAGCCAATAAAAAAGCACATCAAGAAAACAGAGTGCCCAGAAAGGAGGTTACTGCAAGGACTCCAAGCCAGAGGCAGCCAGGAAAAGGGACAGCAGTCCCAGGTACAGACAGAGTCGTGGATTTGAGGAATGTTGAGAGCATCATCAACCTTTATTAAGACTGGACTCTAAAATCCCTACCTGCACAGTAAGGGAATGTGCAACCATGAGGGCCAGCAGGGTTTCTTGTTTTAGAGGGAAAGAAATTGAACTTGGTGAGTAGGTGGGGAAGGAAGGAAGGAAGGAAGGAAGGAAGGAAGGAAGGAAGGAAGGAAGTAAGGAAGGAAGGAAAAAAGGAAGGAGAAGAAAGGAAGGGAGGGAGGGAGGGAGGGAAAGAAGGAAGGATGGAAGGAAGGAGGGGAAGGAGGAGGAGGAGGAGGAGGAGGAGGAGGAAGAAGGGAAGGATGAAAAAAGAAAGGAAAATAGGAGGAAAGAAAGAACAAATTGTAGAAAAGGAGTCACTGCTATAGTTTAAATGCATTTGTTGGTTTCACTTACATGTGTGAGAATTACGTGCAACCATGTCTAACATCAATAAAAAAATCCAGCTCTCCCCTGCCTTTTGCTGTTGACGGAGTCTTTTGTTTTTCTCTCCTTTTTCATTCTTCCTACCTCCTACTAATGGACATAGAGAATACTGAGGCGCGCTGCTTTGCATCCCGTAAGAACAAAATCTTTCTGTGGCCTCTTTATGTTTCCAAGCCAAGTCTGAAATGTCACTGCCTAAAACATTGAGCAGGCCTGTAATTACTTTCAACAAAGTAGCTCCTTTAAACGGAGTTTTCTGCATGTAGACGGCATGTAATATACATATTGTGAGCCTTCCTTTCAGCATGGGTAGCATTTGACCGCTACAATCACAAATTTTCTTCTAAGGGAGCAGGCTGACAGCCACCTTCTTCCTTGTTTTTTGACGTGAAATCCATTTTCTTCTCCTGACACACTGACGGTGATATGCAGTGTGTGCACAACAAAATTTGTAAAAATTAACACTTCGCGGGATTAATTGAATAAAGATTGTTAGCACATTAACACGGGGAATGCTGCTCCTTAGGCTTCAATCTAGCCACGCTCCCCGAGCCACTGCCAGTGTAACAGAGGTTTACAAGCAGCTGAGGTTTATGCCGCTATTTAATGTAATTAAAGAAACCGGTAGCACAGTCCTCCATGGAAATATCATTTCTATTGCAGGGTATTCCCATTAGAAATTGGGGGAAATCATAGCACGCGGACTTTGATTTTGTTGTAATTTTTTTTTTTTTTCCCCTTGGCTGTCTTTGAAACGGAGCCGATGTGCTGGGGCCTCAGACAGAACCCACTGCAGAAACCCAGCAAAGATTCCCGGATAAGACAAGCCTGGGGTAGGAGCGTTCAGCGTTGTCATTTTGTTTTTTTTTTTTTTTTTAATTGGTTTTTGAAACTGCTCAAAAAAAAAAAAAATGTTGTTTTTTTTTTTAATCTGTTGTCTCGGCTGCAATTCTCTGCCCAGCAAACAGCGTATCATGACAATGACTTTTCAGATTACCCCCCGCCCCGCCCCCCCTGCAAAGGACAGGGTGGATAAAGATGCAGAAAAAGGGAGGGGTCTCCCTGGCCACTCTTCTATATAAACAATGATAGCTCCAGACCCGGATCAGGACTAGAATCTAACGGTAACCTCAGAGGAAGAGCACAGAGCAGGCACTGCTCAAGAAGGCCTCAGAAACGAAACACACACAACCAACCAGAAAAAAAGAAAAACAGAATCTTTACACCACATCATCCAAAATGGCAGAGAAAATGAAGTCTTGGGGCTGAAGGGATGGGAGCCTGACTCAGCTCTCCAGGCCTAAGCATCCTCTCCTATCCGAAGGCTGCCTCCTGCCCTTGGAGCCAAGTGCAGACGAACGTGAGACCTGTCTCTAAACGTGCACCTGCTCCGCGCGTGTCCCTGTGCCACGGGGGTGACTGCATGGGATTTTTTTTTTTCTTCCCCAAGTGCATTTTAATGCTCTTATGCTACATCCTAATTTCTTGGGGGGAGGAAAAAAAACATCAGTGTCACTAAAAAAACGTCACTCTGTTTTGCAAAATCCAGCAGCTTCCTTGGCAGCAAGAAAGGCTGGCTGGCATTATCCCCTCATTTGACAAAACTACTATTTCTGGGCATGTGCTCAAAAACAGGTAGGAAGCAAATGCTGAGAAATAAGGAAGTAAAAACAGGCAACAGATTTTTCACTACCAAGAATGCCAAGCGTAAACACGATTTATTTAGCTGTGTTTAACGTGCCTGTCCTCTATGCAACTAGGAGCCCACTTGGGTTGAAGGAAGGGTGGGGAGGAGGGGACAGGAAGAGGGAGCAGGGGACAACGGGGACAGAGAGAGGAGGCAGGCGGTTCTGTACGAGGACTTCCTAAACGGTTCGGTTCAGTTTTAGGAGAACAAGATTCTTCTGCCCCGAAATACACGCATGTGTCAAAAGAAGGCAACACTAATATGCCAGTTAATTAACGAGCCGCCACTAACAAAGATACAAGACCCAGCTCCTGCAAACAATATTTACATGGGCGTCGCGCAATCTTCTTGCCCACTTCCCCGGTCTTTCTGCAAAGCCTTGGTCTGGGGGCTGGGACAGGCGCTGAGGCCCCTCAAGCTGGTGGGAGGGGGTTCTGAGCTTCGAAGTCCAGACACGGGGGAGAGGGGGGAAGTATTGCTGCCCTCCCTGCCCATCCTCACAGGGCCACGTGGAACTGAGCGAGATCTGTATTCAATTAAGGAGCACCAGACAGCTTCTGGCTCCTTGCCTGCACCAAAGCAGGCTACGGGTATCTGCTGTGCCCCCCCACCCTACCCTGGCTCTAATGCTAGGGAACAAGGGCTCTATCAAGTCCCCGGTGGAGAAGGCAGAGTGCCACGCTGCCCCCCCTCCCCCGCCAACCCCCAAACTCAAGCCTGGGGTCTGAGTCCTGCCAGGGTGAACCAACAAAATACATAAAGCAAGCATCTGTATTTTCTAACTGGTGAGACTAAACCAGAGGTTTTGGGCCCTGCCAGAGGTCCTTCCTTTTAAAAATCTAATTCAGGTTCCACTCAGCATTGGCTGGAAAAAAGGAACCAAGCCTCATCAAAAGATAAACAACAACCCAAAAGTAAGATGGAGACCCAAAAGGACAGTCAGGGCTCCCCGTTTCCCCAGTGAAGGTGCCATTTCAGAACAGCCAGCTGTGTGCTCTGGGAGCATAAATGCCTATTTTTGTTAGCTTTGAGAGGTGGTGGCCAAAAAAAAAAAAAAAAAAAAAAAAAAAAAAGGAGAATTTCCTCACCAGTCTGCACCGACTTCCTTCCTCCTCTGCACCTAACAAGACTGTGCACTTAAATGCTGCCTGCTGTATGCATTCCTCTGCACCCCCAAGTCTACACCCCCTCTGCCCAACCCCTGTCCTTCTGGGGCCACACTCCAAACGTCAGTAAAGATACCTCTTCTGGTATATTCAGGTCAAGAGTAACAGCTAACCCCACTCCGTGTTAAGATTCTGAATCACGTGACAGTCCCCAACAGGAACAAAGAGCTGGGGTGGCGTGTCAGTCCCCCAAAATGAATGGCAATCGGGGAGAGGTATTTCCTACTGGTATTAGGTTACTAAATTGAAAATTCAAGCCCTCCCCCTTAGACTCCCCCCTAAATCCCCTAATTCTTCCTCCTTGCATTGAAAATGACATGCTACACAAGTAGCTATTTGATTCCTTTCCCTTTTGCAAATTAGTCACCCTGCCCCCGTGGACTGAACAACATTAGAGTCTATACTTTTGCGATGTCTCTGAAATCAGCAATTACTTCACTCTCGCGGAATGGTTGGTTTTCGTATCTGGATACGGTGGCAGAAACATAATCAATTGGAGATCCCCATTTTATAGGTGAAGAAACTAAGACACGAACTGATCTGCCCGGGGCCGTTTAGGAACAAACACATCTGAGACTGTGTGAACATCCTGATTCCGGTGCTTCCACGAGTTCAGTGGCCCCTAACACTCCAGTGGCAGCAAAAAGGGGTCGAAAGGCTAACCGGGGCTCAGGTGCGCTGCTCCGGGAGGCCACGCTTCTAGAAAATCCTACACAGAAATCTCGATTTCTCAAATAAAACTGAAGATGTTTAACTGCATCTCCAAAGGAGGCCTCTGCCGGATCCCTCTAGATAACAATTCCATTGGTATTTCAACAGCATCAGGGCTGACAAAACCCCCCATTCCCAAGCAAATGTCCCACACGTGGCTCCTGAATAAAGCAGGGCAAATCACCTGCACCTCGCAGACCGGCCTAGTGGCTTAGAGACAACACAAAGCAGCCCACCCCGTCATTCAGACACAAACTGGTGTGTGCCCTCAGAAGGCACGAGGGCACCCAGGCAGGGCTACAGAATCCTCTCTTCCAGGAGGATTCTAGACCAGAGAACTTCCGCTGCCCTGCCCCAAGGCTTAACCTAAAACTAGAGGGAGAAATCACCCATAATTTTTATCACTGTGGAGTCGTCAAAATAAAGAAGGCAGAGATAAGCTGGCTTCCTCCTCCTCCTCCTCCGTGTAATAGCCATTAAGTCAGCCAACCACACAGTTACCTGCCAACAGGAACAATTCCCCCCATAGGCACCTTGTTTCCAAAAATCCTAAAATGTATCACATCCCTCTAAAGGGACTGCAGAGACCTAGGATAGGGCCCCTCAAACACACACACACATAATTAGTGTTTCATCTTTCTTTCTGTAAAGGAATCCGGTAACATAAATATTAATCAAACACGAGAATCTGCCTTTCCAGTCTGGGACCATTACGAGTGCCGGATTGTGATCTTTACAGATATTTACAGATATTCAAAGGCAGATTCTATCTTGTTGGAACTGTTATAAATGGACGTCTGAGAAATCACCGAGCAAGTTCAGGCAGATATGAAAACCTTCCTGTCCAGGACTGCCAGCAGCTTTGAGTTCCCAAGTGTTGAATTTGTTACCTTTTCTGTAGGCCTTTCAAAAAAATAAATTGACAAATGCCTTCAGATTCCTCCAGAAGAAAAGCAAGCTGCTCAAAGTTCGGGATAGCTAAATCTGAGATTTAAGATTGACTCTTACTCTAAATGCCATGAAGGCATTGTTTACAAAATAGTTTAGCCTTTGATAGCACAGAAAGTGCGATATTCTGTTATGATTTGGGTCAGCCCAAATCATAAATAAATATGTATATACATATTTTTAAAATTTACCTCGACTCCTGTTACAGCAAATGTATTCCGTTTGGTTCAGACCTATTTCTGAATAATGGAAAATAGAGACGTGGTTCCAACTGTAGCCTAGAAAAGCTGTCACAGTGAAGGTAAACTTTTAATCTTCTATAGGCAAACAGCATACATTTTTATTTCTGGAGTAACAGCTTTGGGAAAATGTTTGAACATTTTCTTAAGAGCTTTGTGGTAAATACATTGGGTGTCCAACCACTGCTTTTCTGGGTCTTTAAGGGTCTGTTGGAGTGCTTTAAACAATTGGAGGCCAATTTTTAAGAAGCAAAAATAAAGAGAGACTCCTAGCAAGGTGACCATTTGCATACAAATTCTCTTTCGGGGGGTGCTTATTGTAAGAGAAGTCGGGCTGGAGGAAGGACTGACATTAATTCCCTGTAATTCCACGAGGCTTTGTGCCCTACTCTACTAGAGGGTTCCATTCCCACACAATTGGGAAAACACTTTTGTTCTTGAGTGTTTTAAAATCCCAGCCCCCAGGAATTCCCTCTAGAAAAGCAGGCTCTCCCTCCTCCCCCCACCGGGGGGTGGGGGGTGTGGAAAGCTACAAAGAAAACCACTTTGGGACGGGACTGTTTGCCCTGGATGGACACAAACGCACAAAGGAACTCTTTGAGGCTCCCTGCAAACGGGCCTCACCTGGATCCGGGGAACTGCCGGGCTCTGTCGGGCCAAGGTGGGCTGATGCCGGGCTCGGTCGGGCGCGACCCTTTCAGAGCGTTGGCGGCGGGCGGAGAAGGGATCCCGGGGCGCCCCCGGGACCCAAGACAAATGCCCGGGAAGGAACGCCACCCCAGACAGGAGCCCCGCCCCTCGCGCGCTGGTTTTGAGGCTGGGGCCACTGGCGGGAGTTTTCAGGGGTCCTGAAATGCAATTCCCCACGCCCGGGAAGGTCACTAGTCAGGGCGCGCGCCTGGGGGTCCGGGAGGGGAAGGAGGGTGGAGGAGGGGCGGGCCCGAGCGCACAAAGGGGCCCCGGGCCGGCGGGCTCCCCGCCCTTGACCTTGGGTCTCCGCCTCCATCCATCTCCGCCCGCTGCCAGGGAAGGGGGCTGGCCCGGGGCCAAGGGCGAGCTCGCAGGGCTGCTGCCGGGCGGGGGCCGACAAGGGGCCGCCGGGGGCGGGGGGAAGGGGCTCGGAAAAAAAAGACTCGAGGGCTGCAGAGGGCTCCGAGGAAACCTGCATTCCAACTCCCCCGGCTCCCTCTGGAGCCAGGTCCCGGGGAGGCTCCGATTCACTGCACGCCTCCCACCCCACCCCCCCCCCCAAAGCAAAAGTTGCTGGAATGCACCGAGGAAGCCCCCTCCCCTGGGCTAACCCTACGACTCGCCCACTCCCCGCCCCCCTCGGACCCGGGCCGAGAGGGGGAGGGGAGCTGTCACGGGAGGAAGAAAGAAGCGCGCCTTCCCGGCGAGGCCAGACGCGGGCAGGGTCAGCTGCGCCTCCGCCCGCCCCTCGCCGCCCCGCTCGGGCAGCTGGCCCATTAAGCCCCCGAATTATGCATGGACCTGGAGCCCCCTCGGCCCTCCCGCCCCAAGAAGACACAATCAACGTGCGCGGCGGGCCAGGGCCGGGAGAGCAGAAGAGACGTGGCTGATGGTCGCCTAACCGCGCGCCCCGGGGCGCAGGCTGGAGAGGCCGCGGGCGAATCTGCGAGGCCGGCTGCCCGGAGGGGACCAGGCGCGCCCAAAGGCCCGGGAGCGGCGCCTCAGAGCCCCCCGCGGGACCGCAGCCGGCCGGATGGGGGGTGGGCACCGACCGCGGAGAAGGCCCCCCGGTGCAATCACGGTGTTGCCAGTGTCCGACCGTTTCCGCGCGGGGTCCGCCTGAGCCGTGCACCACCCGCCTCGGGTGTGCCCGGGCTTGGAAGTGAGAGGAGGGGAGACTTACGGACCCCAACCCTGGAGCCCCCCCAGGGGCGGGGCCTGAAGTCCCCGACCGGCCTGTCAGGAATTCTGCCCCTGCCCCCTCCCACGTGGAAGGGAATGATTTGCTAAAGGCGGCACCGTCAGGGACGGAGGCGAGGAGGCCAGGCGTGGGGAGGGTCGCTGGAGATCCCGAGAGGGGGCAAGATGAGTCTTGAAAGTTGCAAGATGAGTCTTGAAAGTTGCAACCGTCGGGGCACAGGGGGCATTGCGTTGGTGGTGAGGCAGGTGGCGCCTGGTTTCATGGGAGCAGAAGTTCAGTCTCAGGATTGGTTGGATTCTGATGTCCAACTCCCCACCGCTCCCCATAGTCTTAGAAGGCGCCCCCCCACCAGGGACCCCCAGCACTAGGCAGCCCCGAGGGTCTCGCGTCCTCCACTAAATGCCATTTTCGGTGTCCCGAATGGCTGTGCTGTGGGAAAGCAAGTCCCGGACATCGGAGTGTGGAACTTGTTTGCTATCTTGGGCCCTGTTTGTTTCTGGAAATGAGTTCCCTCTCGCTTTTCCTTCCCCTCAAAAGCAAAAGCCAGGTCAGGAAAATTATATACTTCTTTTTCCCAGCGAATAAAGGCGCCTCCTTTGCAGGGAAAGTTTTACAAGCCAATGATGTCAATGATGCAAGGAGAAGACCACACTGTTTAGGTTTCTTAATTGGCTGGCTTTGAACTCTCGGTGGGAGGGGGAAGGAATCCACTCTGGCTCCCTTGGAGAACTTAGTTTTGTGGGGTCTACCAACCTCAATCAAACGTTTTAGCCAGTTGCTGGGGTGGGAAGGGGTCATCAAAGCTTTGTCCTGTTTCTCCATAAGGGAAACAAAGAACCCTAGATGGCTAGAGAGGAAGCCCAGGACAGGCAGTCCCTGGCCACCACCCCCCCCTCAAGGGGGGACCCCTAGAACCCAGCTGGGGGACTACATTCTCCAGATGCCATGCTTTGCCCGGAAAAGTCTTTAAAACAAAGCCAGTGAGTGCTTTCTCTATGACTTTCAAGGATTCCTTTGGTACCTGAAGTCAGAAAAGCTGAATTGTGCTTTCTGGACACTGCAGGGTTGGACAGATGTCGTCACTGGAGCTTCCTCACAATCCAGGCACAGGGGCTAACAAGGGGCAGGGCTCTGTTCATGGGGGTTCATCATGGGTGGGCACTGACCCACACACCTGTTTGTACCTTTGAGTCTGGATTTATCTGCCTGCATCTAAGGCTGTGTCCACACTTGCAACCAGAAGGTTATGGAAGGTGTGCGGGTACCCAGCCCCGGGGCGGTCAACAGCCCTGATCAAACGTTGCCTTGGCTTAGAAAACTAGGTGGCTGTCCTGAGCTGAGAGGTTCACCCTGCCCTCGGCATTGCATCTGAACAGCTGTCTTCTCTCCACAGCAGGAATGGGGGGTTCTGACTTCTCACCTCCAACAAAAGGCCATTTTGTTGATATCCTTCTACCCAAAGGAGCCTGGGGTCCCAGTTTTCATGCAGTTGGGACCAGCAGCAAGCACTCTCCCAACCTAACTCTCATCAAGTGATTACTCATTCTCCTGTCACACATTCATCCCCCCACCCCCACCCCAGCACAGAATCATCCTTCCTAAGCCATCCCCTCTCCTCCAGATCAAAACCAGCAGACCACCAGGAGGGCCCTAAGGAAACCCACTTAAAAACAAAATACAAACAGGGGCGCCTGGGTGGCTCAGTCGGTTAAGCGTCCGACTTCAGCTCAGGTCATGATCTCACGGTTCGTGAGTTCAAGCCCCATGTCAGGCTCTGTGCTGACAGCTCAGAGCCTGGAGCCTGCTTTGGATTCCATCTCTCTCTCTCTCTCTCTCTCTCTCTCTCTCTCTGTGCCCCTCCCTGCTCACACACACTCTCTCTCATTCTCTCTCTCTCAAAAATGAATAAACTTAAAAAAAAAATTGTTTAAAAAAATTTAAAAAACAAAATACAAATGAAACCTAGGGGTACCCGGGTGGCTGAGTAGGTTAAGCGGCCAATTTCAGCTCAGGTCATGATTTCATGGCTCATGAGTTTGGCCCCACATCAGGCTCTGCTTGGAGCCTGCTTGGGATTCCCTCTCTTCCTCTCACTGCCCCTTAGCCATTCTCATGCGCACACGTGTTCTCTCTCCCAAAACAAATAAATAAAAATGAAAAAAATAAAACAAGGGGCGCCTGGGTGGCTCTGTCGGTCGGGTGTCTGACTTCGGCTCAGGTCATGATCTCGCGGTTTGTGAGTTTGAGCCCCACGTCCGGCTCTAGGGCTGATGGCTCGGAGTCCGGAGCCTGCTTTGGATTCTGTTTCTCCCCTCTCTTTGTTCCTCCCCCACTCACGCTCTGTCTCTGTCTCTCTCTCAAAAATAAATAAACATTCAAACTAAAAAATAAAGTAATTACATAAAATAAAACCTAGAAGCCTTGCCCTCTCCAGAAAGGCCTCCAGGTCCCTGGGTCCAGCTCGGAGCCTCCAAGTCCTGGTCACCTGGAGCCAGGAGCTCCTTCTTGGGCTTAATTTGGGCAAGGCCGACGCCCCTACACCCTTAGGTCAACCGGTCACCACCTAGGAACGCCTGGGTCACGGCTGGCTTCAGGTTTTGTGGGGCCTGAGGTTTATACCATTCGGGAGGGAGGTCCTTTTAACAACAACAACGAAAAAAAAAAACACCAAACCACACCCACAACATCAGGGTCAGGGCCTGGAAGACATACACGAGTGGTCCCGAGCCCACACTCGGTGACCCTCTCCGTGAAGGCAGCAAATCCTCCCGGAAGGTTCTCTGCAGCTTTGAGCAGAACTAGCTCTCATTTCGGCCACCAGTGTCTTCAAAGAAAGTTACTTCCTAAGCCCAAAGGAGGAAAGCCTTTCGGGCCGCTGGGTGGGAGGGTGTAGGTAGGAAGCTTCCCCTCCCCCACACGTGCGGGGGTTGGGGGGGGGGGCCTGCAGCTGTTGGAAACCACTGGTAGCTCCTTCTCCTATTTCAGCTCAGGAAGCTCAGGCCCAAAGAAGGGGAGGGTCCGCTCAAGGTCACACCGCCCGTTAGCCACAGGGCATGGACACGTACCCCGGGTCTCTGGCCCGAGTCCACTCTGCCTGCCACTCCCCCCCCCGCATTCAGTAGGCCCGGCTCAGCCCCTAACAAAGCGGCTTTGCACAGCGGTCGGCACAAAACCCACCGACGTGCACAGGACCGGGGTGGGGGCAGGTCCACCGTCCCGACTTCTTTAGCTCCCACGAGACCCCAGGTCTCGTCGCGGAGCTTGCCCCTCAGGGTGGAGATCACTCGTCGTCTGGCTGGCACCAGAAGCGGCCTGTGCCAGCCGCAGTTACAGACCCTCGTGGTCCCCTGGGCTCCCTGTGAGGAGGTCACCGGCCGGGAGTCGGGAGGCCGGCGCCCAGGCTCGACTCTGCCGCTGCCTCGAGAAGCGTTTATGCAAAAGCCTCTTAACCCCTCTGGGACTTGGTCTCCTCATCTACAAAACGAAAGTAGTAACTGATTTATCACCTCTCATGGGGCAGAGACAGTGGATGGGAACAGAGGACGAACTACGACCACGGGATGCACAGCGGCGCCACAGGAAGAGCATGACTGCCTGAGTTCACACCCTGGGCCCCTACTACCAGCTGTGTGACCCTGGGCAAATTACTCAACGTCTCTGTGCTTCAGTTTCCTCTTTGGTATTGTGGGCTTCATACCAGCACCCTAGCTCCTGGAGGTGTGAGGAGGTTTAAATCAGTCAATAGTTGCCAAGCCCTTCAAACAGCGAGTGGTCCACCTTAAGTTCTCGTAAGTGCGCGTTAAATTCAAAACCCAAATGTGAAAATGCAGTCTTTTTGTTTCTTCAGGGAAAAGATGAACCCGAGGGCACAGGGGTGACAGCCGGACTGCCCTAGTTATAGTTTACTGACAGAGCCCCCTCCTAACAGTTTCTACAGCTAATGGTTATGCATCAGTCAGGAATGAAAATTGGCAAAAAAAAAAAAAAAAAAGGCTAGCTGTCAAGTGCCTAATAAAAAACTTACGCCAACTGCTAACTATTTACTGTCAAATGAAAAACCCAATAATAATAATAATAATAACTGAGGCTGAGGGTTCCCCACCTGAGAGCCAGCGCCTTCCCTCGCTCCCTTCCTTAACTTCCTCTCCTCCTTCCTGAATGGCTCTGCAAGCTTGGAAATCACAGATAATAAGGGCCCCAAACCTAAAGAAAACCTGAGGAAAAAAACCAAAATGACCCTGTAGCTAACTAGGACTTTTTGTCTGTCTTTATTTATTTATTTACTTATTTACTTTATTTACTTATTTATTTATTTATTTATTTATTGTTAATGTTTATTTATTTTTGCAAGAGAGAGAGAGAGAGAGAGACAGAGCATGAGCGGGGGAGGGGCAGACAGAGAGGGAGACAGAATCTGAAGCAGGCTCCAGGCTCCCAGCTGTCAGCACAGAGCCCGATGCGGGGCTCGAACCCACAAACCGCGAGATCATGACCTGAGCCGAAGTCAGACGCTCGACCGACTGAGCCACCCAGGTGTCCCTTGTCTTCTTTTTAATTCAATACAATTTTCAACTACAATTCAGTGCGACGGTCATGTTTACAGCTGCTGACACTCTGCAGCCGTTGGTACCATTTACCTCCAGTCTCTGGCCCCCCGTTTACAAGTGAGGAAACTGGGTCTCCGCAAGGGAAAAGGGCTTGCCTCCAGTCACACGGCTTGGTGTGGCGAGAGGGCACCTGACTCCAGATAACTGGGGTCTGGGCTCAGCCCTGCCAGTAACCAGTTCCAGGTAAGAATGGGAGGGTCAGCAAGGAGATCTTTCCAGCTCAGGCCAAGAGGCCACAATCCCCACACGGATCCCTCCGGTGGTTCTCCATTATTAATAACAGCTAACAACTCCACAAGGACCTAGTGCGTGCATACGTGGTCTAAATCAAACCTTGCAACAAGCCTGAAAGGTACCTCCATGCTACAGGAAATGGGGACTTGGAGAGGTGAAAAAGTGGTTGAAGGTCATTCAACAAGTCACTGGCAAACCCCAAATCCCAGCCCAGATCCACCCATCTGCATTCCTATCTTATTGCCTTCTTCCCCACTACCCACCTCTCCAAAACCTTCACCACGAAGTACAGACAACAGTATGATGTTACCACAGACCGTGGGTCAAGACCTCTGGGGCCTGAAGGCCCTGGGCCATATCCGCAAGTGTCATACCCTGGGATGCTCTTTGAAGACCTTGGACAGGGTCTAGAAGTAGCGCCTGCCCCCACAGGTCTCGCCAGCCAGGCAGCGTTGGACTACGCTTCCCTAGAAACCTCCATTCCCTGGGCTACCTGAGGTAGCCAGGCAGCGTCGAGTCTGACTCCACTTTGCCGTGTGACCTTGGGCAAGCCCCTTAGCCCCTCCAAGCATTAGCTCAAAGTGGGGTTAGAAATACCTATTTCAAAGCGGGGTTAGAGGTACCTGTTTGAAGGTTGGTATCTATTTCAAGACGACATAAGCCAAGAAAAGCACCTAGCACGATGTGGGTTACCAGGTAGGCCCCCTCTTTCTTCCCCATCGGCCACCAGCCCTGCCCAAGTTCTGGGGTCAGCCCTACTATGCCTAGCCCCAGGGCCATGTCTCTCAGGCAGCACCCTCCACCATTCCTTGGTGCAGACAGAACTAATAATTAGCTGTCACAATTTAATAATACAAAAATATAATCCATGCGACAACACACGCGGATTTAACTAATCTTAATTTGGAGGCAAAATAACAACTCTAAATATATCAAGCGCAAGTTTTTAAAGACACCCTGCAAGTGGGGTTTATCTCCATTTTCCAGCACAAGCAAGTTATTTAGTTTCTTCCACTGGCCAAGCTAATATTCTCCTTTTCACATTTATCTCTCTCTCTCTTTTTTTTTTTTTTAAAGTCTGAAGTGCACATTTGCAGAGCGGCATGTAAATCCTCTGGCTGATCAGAAGCCCTTTTCTGCAACACATTTTGACTAGTGATGGGTCACTGGGACCCCAAACCAAGTCCCCTGCCTGTGTCCCGCCTGCTACGAGGACCCCCCCCCCCCCCCCCCCCTCCTGCCTCCAGGCGCATCCCTGTCCCTTCTTAGGTCTAGATGAAGATGTGCAGAGCGGGTGGGGCCATCGCAGCAGGGAACTGCCTGCTCCTTCCAGCCCAGGGGGATCTGCCACCTCCTGTCACCCGCTGCCTGCCCCCTGCATTTCTCCAGAAATCTGACATTTGGGGTTTGGGGAAAGGACGGGGAAAAAAGGCAAAAGGCAAACCTATGACTGACAGCTGATGGCTCATTCCTCCGGTTACAGCTCCATTTGGTTATGGAAGGGGTGATAACACGTAAAAACGAATTACCTGTGATCAAGAGCCTTCCCTCCAGTGGCTATAAAATGGGGATTTCTAAGGAGGAATCGGTGTAAATGGCTGAGAGAGATACCCCAGGTGAGTTTTCAAGATTCTCACTGAGGAGCAAACACCTCGTGCTTTCAAGCAGGGTCCACGCTCTTTTAGAAAGCTTTTTAGAAGCTTCCGCCTGTCAGGCATCTGGCTGCAGGGGGACCCTGCATTAGGTGGGTGCCCTATAGGCCTCCGTCCGTCCCTGGCATGGGACTGAAAAGTAGGTACAGGGGAGGAACCCGAGGCCCAGAAAAGTGAGGCGGCCTGCCTGGGTGGGTTCTGGAATCGCACCCCTCCCGACCGCCACCAAAGCCCATGCTGCCCACGGTCCTCCCCAGAGTGACCCGCTATCCGAGCGGTCACCACGCGACAGTAACGTGACCAAAGATGACTGGGGGAGAGGGACACACAACAGCTGTGCGGACTCGGTTTCCCACGGCGGAATTCTCCAAGCCCAATGGAAGTTTCTCCCCAGTTCCTGGAAGGCCTACTTTAGCACCGCTAACAGCAGGGAACGATGGAGCTGGGGTAACAGCACCAGCAAGGGAGGAGGAGGAGGAGGAGGAGGGGGAGGAGGAGGAGGAGGGCGGGAGGCCGCAGCACGTGGGCCGGGTGCCAGGCACGCATCATCCGCGCCCCACAGTTACTGTTGGGTGAGGAAACTGCAGCTTGGAAGGTCAGGTCACCCGGCCAAGGCTGGCAGGCAGCACGTGGCCTCCCTGGTGCAAGCTGAGAGCCCCAAGCACCCCAAGCCCCCTTCTCCCCACCCTTCCTCAAGTCACCCGTCCCAGATAACGGTTCAGAGACTCCCGCTCTTTGCAAACCACGGAACCCACCTCCTCTCCCCCTCCCCCCACCCCAGGATCTGCTACCCTCACCTCCCAGCTCCATCAGAACCCTCCGCACAGGTGGGAGAATGTAGTGGGAAAGGGACTTAGGAAATGTGAAGAACTCCTACAGAGGCAGACGCCTGCCCTGAGTCGGGTCTCCAGGCCGAAGCCCCCACCTCTGCCCAAGCGCCCCCCCCGCCCCCACCCATCTGTCCCCAGATGGGCCTCAGACACAGGCACCATGGACCTCCCCTGGCCGCAGCACACGGTCAAGGTGCAGGGCCCAGGGCCGTAACTGCACACATCAAGAGTGAGGTTGCTACCTACTCATACTCCACCATGTCCCCCAAGGGGGACAGAGAAGCAGCCCAGAAGGCCATGCTCCCACCCCCTGGGGGTTCTGTCACCCCTTGGCCAGGTGGGGAGGCTCTGGGCAGGGGAAGAGCAACAGGTGCTTGTTTAGTAAATGAATAAACGAATGAATGAATGAATGAACGAAGAATGAACGCCCTCCAGGATACAAAGTCCAGAAAGTTCCTCCTGCCACTCTCCTACTTCTCTATCATTAAAAAAAAAGAAAAGAAAAGAAATAATTAACTACTCCTTTTATGCCCATCTCCAAACTGCAGTGTCCCAAGGAAAGGGCTGATCCAGAGTCCTACCGGGGTGCAATGACTGACCGAATTTCAACCCCCATCTCACCCTGGGGGGGGCCGGCAGTGCGGGTGGAAGGGAGCCCACATATTTACAGGCCAGCCCCACCCCTCCATCTCGGGATCCCCGCCTCTGGAAGCATGGAGGGCTAGAACCCGTCTGGACAACACACAGACTGTTGGGTCCAGGAAAGAAAAGGCACTCGGGGTCACCATGAGCACCTCACTCGCGACAGCCAAGCCAGAGACCAACACCCAAGAGGTTAACAGCCACCGGCTCACCGGCAACCGGCCTTGGGAAGCACAGCGGGGCACGGACGGGCTCGAGCGCATCCCTCCCCGGCACAGACGGGAAGCAGGAACAGGGGAGGCCCGGGCGAGGCCAGCGGTGCCACAGGCCTGGGCAGCAGCTGTGCGGATTTCCGGAAGCCCGGGCGGAGAAGCGCCTGTGATTCCTAGTCCCCCTCTTAAAATATAAAGACTCAATTATCTTTGAGCAGCTTGCTTTACACATGAATTGACACATTTATTTTACAATAAATAACTGAAAGTTATCTGTGTTTCCTTTACTGTTAATCTACACAGAGAAATAATAAACAGGGCTTGTCTACAGAAATGCAAGTAATGCAAGTCCTCAGAATTCAATTAAGCTAAAATAATTAATGCTCCCACCATATTAAATTCCTTTACACATTGGAGCCACTGAAGTTTTATTCTTTAATCTTTTCCTTTTTATTAAATGAAGAAGAAGAAGAAGAAGAAGAAGAAGAAGGAGGAGGGGAAGAAGGAGAAGAAGAAGAAGAAGAAGGAGAAAAAGAAAAGTTGGTGCCCAAGTGGGGAGGGGAAAAAGGGAAAAGGGAGACTGGAAAGAAAGCATGATGTCTTTAGACATCGTGGTTGTCTTCAGCTGACACAGCATGGAGACTGTTTTGTGCCTTTGATTAAAATAACATTTTAAATGCTTTGAACAAACATATCTCTTTAGACTTCTAAGGGATTATTTTACATATTTCTTCGAGAATGAAGAAATCCATTCGTCCTGTTGCTGAACAGAAAAGGCCAAGAATATCTTTCGTCACACATAAAATAAAAATACTGTAGGCTGCTGCAGTATTAGAACCCGAGAAAAGGGGCGCGGGGAGGGGTGGGGGGATGAGGACAAAGCCGCCTTGCAGATTAACTTTTGCCTTTTATGAAATCACATTCAGTGGCTTTCTTAAACAAACCTGCCCACAGTGATCGGCAGGCTCTCGCTGGGAAATACCTTCAACGTAAAACGAGGATTCGGATGGTTTTTGGTGAAAGCAAAATGCCTTTCCATCCATTGAAACAGTAGTAGGGACCAGAGTCTCATGGGCAGAAGCCCCCCCCCCGTGCCAGAAAGGTCTGTGGACACTGACGCCAGGTGTTTATTCTACTGGAGAAAACTACGCCCCCAGTGTCAAAGAAAAGAAAGCCACGGGAACACCAACAACACCAACCTAAGGGACCCAGCACCTTTCTCGACCGGAGGTTCCAACCCTAACGAAGGCAGCATCGCTAAGCTCCACAGGGCATTCTGAGAAACCGGGGTTTATGTGACCACAGCCCTGAGCGCGTTTGGACATTCTCCTCAAAGCCCTTGGCAACTTGACAGCGTGAGAGGGGTCACTCCAGGACCCCCACCAGAAGGCAAAACCCACAGGCCAGTAGGATTTGACGGGGTCTCCCCAGCACCCGGCATGTGCCAGTGGGAGTCTACACACAACCACAGTCTCTTCCCAAGAGAGAGCTCATTCATCCCATTTTACAGATGGGCACATTGAGGCCCAACCTCTCCAAGCTGCCAGGTGGCTTGCTTGCTGCATCGCCCTGACTGCCTCCTGGGTGATGGGATCCTCTGCTCCAGCAGGCCCACCCTCCGAGGAGGAGCACCCAGAGCCTCGGTCCCTCCAGCACCTCCGCTAGCTGCCATGCCGAAAACTCAGCCGGCACCTACTCGCCCACTGAGGCACCAGAGGGGACCCCGGTGGGAAAGTTCCGCTAGCAAAGCATTTATGGAGCCCCTTGCTCATTCAGTCCTGACACCAGGCCCACCGGTATTTTCACCCACTGTTAACAGATGAGGAAACTGAGTCCTAGACTCATGAAGCAGCTTGTCCAATGTCAACCGGCAGGATCCGAACCCTCATCTGCAGGCACCCTGATGCCATCTTTCTGTAGGTTCTAGGGAACACGGGCAACCAAGGCCCTCTTTCTCTGCTGGGCCTCCCAGGCTCAGAAGTACGAACCAGAAGCTGGCACGGAGCGTGGGCTCCCCGGACGAGGCTCTGGTGTGCCGCGACCACGGCCCGGAGGGTGCCAATTCACTGTGGCGAGCAGACCCAGCTGGAGGACACAACCCGACCCCTGCTCGTCCAGGTGGTCAGCTGGGTGGGCATGCCGAAGGGGAGGGGCGCGGTGCTCCAACACGTCCCCACGGCCCCTTCCTTAGACCTCCTGGAAGGATCAGGCAACATCAGAAGGGGCCTCTGAGATCACCTCTTTTTACAGATGGGAATCTGAGGCCAGAGAGAGGAAGAGGAGGAGATGAGGGCTCCTGTTCCAAAGCGCCTGCCAGGCCCTCCCCTCAGGCCACATCTCATCCCACCTCACAACAACCCTACGGAGATAGGTCTCCTCAGCTCCATTTCAGAGATGGAAAAACTGATTTGTCCAAGTCGTGAACACAGACGCCAACCCAAGACTATCTGGCTGCACAGCCAGAGACTGAGCCAAGAACACCAGCAAACCGAGGGCCAGTTAGCCTTCCGAATTTCCATTCCGTACCCCCGGCCACCTATGGACTAGGCCCCACAACACAGTCTCACTGCCAAAAGCAAAGCCACCAGCGGCCAGCTGTGCCTCTCTAAGCCCCAGGCCTGTCTCGTCCTGAGAGTCACCCAGACAGTGGCCCCTCAGAAAGGGCCAGCCCTGGCTGGTGGTCCTATCCCCGTAGGCCCCAGATCCTCCCAGTACCGGCCCCCGGCACAGCGAGGGGGGAGGCAGGCGTGGGACCCGGGAGGTGGCTGCAGCGGTGCCCTGGCCGGTGCAACGCTCCATACCTGCAATGTTCTCCTGCTTGGGGCAGATGCCTTTCGTGGGCGAGACCAGGTGGTCATCTTCGTCGGGGGTGACCTGGATCCCGATCTCCACCGGCTCGGACACTTTCCTGAGCTCGGAGCGCGAAGAGGGCGGCGGGCTGCCCTTGTCCAGGCCTTTGTCATAGCAAGCACCCAGGCTGCCGCCACACTGTTTCTTCTTGTGCTCTATAAAAACCAGGATGTCCCCCAGGGGGAAGTTCATCTGACACTGTCCACAGGTGAGCAGGTCAGGGTCGGGGCCACCCACCATCAGCCCCAGGCTGCTAGGCTCCTCTATTTCCAGACCCTCGTCTTCCTCGAGGATGGCGGCCTCCACATGGTCAGCCTCTGCTGGAAGAGAGAGAGGAGAGGGGGGTAGAGAAGACAGAGATGGGCTTAGGCAATCACAGGCACCCCTCGGCCATCCCAACCCTTCCCCACCAAGAGGGGGCCCCTCCGCTGCAGGATACTAGAGTTCACCAAGTCCGTGCATGACCCCTGGAAGCCACAGATGGGCAAACTGAGGCCCCAGGAGCAACTCCGCAGCTCCCGTTTGTTGCTTAACTTACTGCTGAACTGACTGCTTTGTAGTTTATTTGCTGTCGATTTCCCCCCCTCCCTGCACCCCCCCCACGACATAGCATGTAAACACATACACGTGCGCGTGCACAGAACACCCATCCCGCTTTCACAAGAGGCTCAGTGTCACGAGCCCAGTGCTTCAAGCTACAGATGAGTCTCTCCCGCTTTACATCCTCTGAGAATCACCCGGGGAGCTCCGAACACCCCCCCCCCCACACACACACACACACACACATACACACAGTGCTCAGACGGCAGCCCAGACCAGTTACAGGGAGATCCAAACGTCAGATTGTCTTTTTGTTTTTTTAAGACTCCTCAGGTGATTCCAGTGGGCAGCCGAGGCTGAGAGCTTCCAGCCGGTTCCCCCTGCCTGGGCTGGCTCGGCCGCCCCTCCCCGCTTCCCTTCCAGCGTTCATTCATGTCCTCCCCATTCATGGGAGCCTTGCTTGTATTCCTCTACCTCAGACCTGGCTGCACCCCAGACAAGAAAGCAGAACCCCAGACGGGCGTCAGGCAGCCAGTCCTTAGGAGAGAAAGAAGCCCGCATGCTCAGAAAGCAACAAGTGAGTGTTGGTTCAAAAAGAAATGCTGAAGAAAAACACAATGCCGGGGAAAGGACGCAGAGAGAGTCGGCTGGCTGAAAGAGGGAGCCGGCTTTCCTGCCAAACACCCTGCTCCTGGTCAGCCCTCCACCACTTTGTAGATTTCCCAACACTCATCAATTCCCCCACTGTCCTTTTTGTTGGTTGGTTTTATTTTCACTCCCAGAAAAAGAAAAGGAAAAAAAACAAAAAACAAAAAAAAAACTGTTCAGGCTCCAAACGCATTTCTTGGCAGATGACAAGCCACACTTTCAATGGGCTGTACATTTTCACGTTTCTTTAGCAGCAGATATATTTCCTTTTTTTTTTTTTTTTTTTTTGTAGGGGACATAGGACCCAAATATTTTGAAGCCAATGAATGCCTCAAAAAGCAGCAACACCCAGGGGGAAAACTGGAGGGCTCGGCAGCCGAAAGTGTCATAAATAAGGGAAGCGGGCAACGAGGTTGCACACTCCCTCGGGGTCTGAGCAAACTTGGGTTGTAATTTTTCAGGAGCCAACGACTTAGTCGTAAAGACAGAGCAAGTGTCGGGGTCCTCAGAAAAGCCAAGGGACAGCCAGAGGTCTGCGACCCGAGGAGGCAGGTAAATTTTCAGTTGTATGGTATTTAGTGAGGGATGATGAAAACCACAGAGGAACAGAGAGAAGGAATGGAAGGGAGGAAAACACATTCCGTGGCAGTGAAGTTACTGACGGGCCAGAGCCAAAGAACAGATAATTTAAGGAAAAAATTCTGTGGCATCTTCTATCCTCCATATAAATCACTGTTCTGTATTTTCTAAACACAGCTTCTTCAGGGCCTGTGAGAGTCCACGGGTGATGCTGAATCTAGAACGGGCAGTGTAATCCACAGAACATGGTCGAACCCGCGTGGACAGGTTGATACGCAGGTGTTGCTGGGAAGGGAAGTTACGATTTGAGATCCTGCCTGTGGTTACAGAAAAACAGACAGATTCCTCCGTGAATTACACGGAGACATGCATTAGACCCATGGCAGCACAAAAATACCACGAGGATGAGGAAATCCTAAATCTGTTGCCGGCATACCTCTAACACAAAGAACCTAAAAGGTAAGAGAAACAGTTTTCACCAAGCCAGCCCTGGGAACCATTAATTACACTCTAAAAAAAAAAAAGAAAGAAAAGAAAAGAAAAAAGAAAGAAATCAAGAATTTACTTAAAAAGGAGTTGGATACATAATTAATTTACCAATTTATTTTATGAAAAGATGCTTTGGTATGGCTCAAATGTAATCACAACCCTCACGCCCGAACGGTGGTTGTAGGGGGGACCCAGATTCCTGCGAACGGTTTGTCAGAATGTAAAAGGTAATTATTCGGTGCTTCTTTTCCCTTTAATGATCTAACATTGAGCAATACTGTTTATATTGAAAAGCTCGCACCTTTAATTACCAATTACATATACATAATTTCAGAGCCAAAGGAGAGGGCTGTGAAAACAGTTCTTTAGAAATATAAGGATGTATTGTGCGCCATTTCTAGAGAGGGAGCTCTAATAAATGGGAGGAGGATGTCAAAATATTGTTTTGTTAAAAAAAAAAACGGAGAGAAGCACAAAGGAAATGAGATGAAAAGCAAAAAAAAAAAAAAAAAGTACAAAATGAAACAGAGCATTCCGACAGACGGGGCAAGCTCCAAGCTCCGTGGTGGGAAGGGTGGCCGGACCCGGTCCTGTCTGAACTGCCACTCGCAAGTAGGCCTGGCAACGTTGCTGCGTCACCGTCACCGAGGCGGCCACCCTTCCAGCGTGACCATCCTCGCTGAGGACCAGGAGGCGTTTCCTGCCGCTCAATAGTTTAATCTTTCTTTTCCTTGTTGTGTTTTGTTTTGCTTTTCATTAACTTTTTCAGCCCTGTCTGTCCGCTCCCCTGGGAGGAGCTCTAGAAAGCTCCAACACCTCCTCTCTGCTCCCAGGGTTTAAGCTACGTAATTTCAATTCGTCCCTTTAATTCAAAAGAAACACAGACTTCTTTCAGAATTAGCAAAGGTCAAGGAAGCCTGCCTGTCCCCAAGCTCCTGACTCTGCCTACTATCCTTTGCTAAGGACTGGGTACCAGCACTTTTTTCCTTTCTCTCTCTCTCTCAACCTCTCTCTCTCTCTCTCTCTCTCTTTTTTTTTTTTTGGCAACATCTGGTTTTCTTTCCTTTATTTGGCTCTCTCCGCCTTTTCACTTTCCTCATGCAGCAGGCCCTGTGAATCCCCTGCACCGAGTTTGAAAGTATCCAAAATCCTTCACTGTGCTGCAGTCGTGACTCTGGGCACCGCCCCTCCCCCCAGCCCCCCCCCTGCAGCCAAGCCTCCTGGGCAGCCAGCCCTGCAGGGTGTCCCACAGAACAGCTCTGAACCCGGACTTCCCAGACCCAGGGCTCAGGGCCCAGCTAGCGGCCTCCTAGGGAGGGCCAGGGGCAAAAGAAACAAACAAATCTTCCCTCCCACTGTCAGTGTTGAAAGTCAAACTCAAAGATGACAGCTCCAAGAATGGGGTTTCCTCTCTCCAGCCCTGGGGTGTGGGGCCCTGCCGGGTGAGATACTTCCCAGGAAGGTGGCAACGTCACCCCCAAAGTTCAGGGAACAGAGTCAGCATGAACCCCTCAACTGTCAAGTTTTGGGTCGCAGGGGGTGGGCCGAGACAGCTGGCTGAGCCTGGAGGCTTGTGCTCACAGCCCTCGGAGACACCCCCAAAGACGGGCTGTGGTTTCATTTCCGCCGACAGGCGGATACCAAGCCGGGTGTGTGGGGTGCGTGTGCACGCGCGCGTGTGCGTCCCTTCTTAGAACCGTATCAACGCTGGAAGAAATAAAAGGAGAAAAAGCCACTTGGCCACGCTCAAGGAAGGGCAAAGGGAGACACGTCTGGCCCTCCGGGAACCCTCCTTTCCCTGTCCTGCGGGCACCTGGGGCCTCAGGGCCCCACACAGCTCCTTGACCCCATGCCTCTGCTGGAAGAGCCTGAGCGGCCCAAACGGTCACCCAGAGACAACAAACCACCAGGAGAGAGAAAAGACACACAACAAAAACAGCTTTTCGAATTCCCAGACCCACCCAACAAACCAGCCCCTCAGGCTGCCTTGTCCGGCAAACTCAGGCCTTAAGGAAAGGAGGCAGAGATGAGGTCCTTCCTCTGGGAGGATTTCTGCTTTCGTAAAAAGCTCCCCAACTGTCAGGCAGCTCTGGAAAATACTGCTTGCTGCTCTCACTATTATGAGCCGAATAAAGTACAGGGATTGCTAAAATGTTTGACTTATTAAGAGGAAAAACGAGTGGACGCAGGGTCAGCTGTCACATTGGGGTGAGTTCTGAACTACGAAATCCTAAAGCTCCCAGACAAATACATATCCTGCCTCTCTCTCTCACACACACACACACACACACACACACAGAGTTAATTTTCTTTTACAACAAAACCACATTTTATTTACAAGGGTAGGCCTCCTCCCAGCTGATAAACGCATTTAGAAGCAATGAAATCAGGGTTCGCAAATAATAATGGTTATTTGTTGTCAAGTAGATGGGGAAGCGCTTGAGCCTAAGACAAACTCCCCCATGCCTTAGCTCCGCTGGGAAGGAATTTGGGGCAGAAGACAGAAATGGAAAGACATCGTTAACACCGACCCGGCCAAGCAGCCAACAGGACCCCCTAGCAGCTGCAAAGGCTTAGCAGGGCCTTACCTGGCCAGTGATTTCCCCCACACGCAGGGCTCCAAGGGCCCCACCCGCCCTGGTCCATCTGTAACAACTGCCCATGCACCTGCCCTTTGGGGGATTCCAGCCAAGGGGCCGACCGCCTGCTGTCCCCAGAGTGTGTGTGCATTGCTTCACATACAGCACACAGGCCCATGTCGCCCTTACCCTGCACCGATTCAAATCCAAATCCCTAACCGCTAAGCCCCAGTCCAAGAGAAACCTATGAAGAATTATTGTTTCGGTGATGGGGGAGTGGGTAGGAGAAGGATGTGGGGGGAGGGGTGCCAGGCTCTTAAAATCGTGTGCCACCAACGTCACAGCCGCCATCATGATGTGTACGCGCGTTTACGAGAAATGTTCAGCATCTGTCCGCCAGAGCTCTGCGTCCGACTGGAGACTTTACACCTGCTTCCTACGAAGACGGAAGCCATGCTCACCAATAATCTGTGAAGGGATCTTTTCATTCTCCTCCCCGAGAACGTTCCGGGAGGGGCTGAGACTCCAGGCGGCACCGCCACCGCCACCAACACGCACACTCGACGGAGCGCAACACTTTCTGAGCTGCCATCAATTTTTAATTTATTGGATCCAAGAGAAAATAACAACCGTGGGGAGGGGAGGAAGGAGACGGGTGGATGGGAGAGAGAAGGAATCAATTCTTGGTGGAGAAAATAATCTATGACTAGATGGCGCTTAAAGGCACGACAAGAGGTTTTATGAAGTTCTCCGAACATTGGGAATAATGAAGTGCCCGGCAGAGGCAGCCGAGATAAGAGCAGAACGTCACCCCAGCCAGGCATGCGTTAGGAGGAATGGCCTCACGGGGCCAGGAGGGGTTAGAACACGTCTGAGGGTGGGAGCCCCAGCCCCGTCTGCCCACCGAATTCCTGCAGCCAGCAAGGCCGAGGGCGGCCTCTGGCCCTGGGAGGACACAGCCTGGCAGGTATAAGCAGGCCGCCTGGCACAGGTGAGCTCCTTCACCTGACCCCCTGCCCTCTCGGGAGGACTGAGCAGTGCAGCCGGTCCAGGTCTCAGAGCTGCTGGCCGAGACCCTGTGCCTCTCCCAGATGCTCCAAAGGCCTCCTGTCTACCACCCTCAAATCCGCTGTCAGGACGGGCGCACGCGGGGGCCACCACCCCACCAGGCCCCTTCTGCTCCACACCAACCCCAGCTGGAGCCTCCAGCGAAACTGTCGCGATTTCTGGCAGCCGGGTAGGAAGACAGGGAGAAGACTGTGAAGACACTGCCTTGTTGGGCAACCCGTGGACATGACCTGGGGTCTGGCTGACGGGGCCTGCAGGGGAAGGCCTGAGTCTGGCCTGCATTCCAGGAAGGCGGGGATTCCTGTTGGGGGTACAGGAAGAATCTCAGTCACCCAGCCCTGTGACAGAGGCTGGATGGGGAGGTCTGAGGGTGGGAGGAAGACCCCCCCACATGCACACACTGCCCTACACACCCCAGCCTGGTGTCAACAACAGCTCCTTGAAAAACACCCCAACTTGCACTACAGACCATCACCCGACCTTCCCTTCCCTCCACCGCATCCACCTCTCCAGAACTCCAAAAACTGAGCTCAGGGGGCCTGGTCTCACACATTCAAAGGCAGCCAAAGAAAAAAAAAAGGGCGAAATGAATAAAGAAAACAGCGTTCAGGTGCGCTCACAGATCCTGTCCATGACTAAAAGGTTACTAATAAAAAGCCAACTCCACAAAACCAGAGAATGGAGTGACCTATGTTTTGATAAATAAAATAGTTGCTTTAAAAGAAAAAAAAAAAAAGAAAAGAAAGAAAGAAAAAAGATTTACCACCATAGAAACCCTTCCAAGCACGTTCAGCAGAGTCCACAGAGCTGCAAATGCCTTAAATCTGCAGAGCCACAACAGGGCTCATAATGACAGGATATAAAAGCACGCTTTGAGGCCAAATGAAGAGATTTGTTTTATTTAATGCTATGCTTTTTCAAAGGTGCTAAGCAGAAGAAAAGAAGGACCCTTACAGGACACCAGCCTGTAAGCCTTTAGCCGGAGGACATTCTCTGAGGCTGAGAGCGACAGAGGAAGGACAGAAGCCATTTTCAACATCTCCTTTCCAAGGTAGAAATTTAAACATGACCCCATGAAAAAAAAATTTTTTTTTTCTTAGCAGCACATCCATTTCTGAAGCACACGCTAATCACAGCAACACTGGCATTCAACTTTTTCGAGTCATTTATGCGCGTTGTTTTAGTAGAGAACTCACCAGCACATTCACAAATGTATTTGTATTTCTGCAGTTCAGTGGAAGGAGGTCATAAAAAAAAGTTGTATACAACAGAGGATTTTTTTTTTTTTACTTTGAAGTTACTTAATTTTGTGTGGTCTGGGATTTCACTCTAGTAAAATAACTCGGGCTGGCTAATTCAACACCCAAGCAGATTATCAGCTCTCTTGGAGGGAAAAAAAAAAAAGAAAGAAAGAAAGAATGAATTTCTTGAATTTCAGCAACTACACAAAAGACTTGCGTGTGTCAAAATGCCGGACGCAAAGTCCCGATGAACGCAGCACCATTAATCAAACCTCGATCTGGTGTCACTTTTGCCAGTAAAACCGATGCTGTTCCCCACCCCCCGCGCCCCCCCCCCACCCCGCACTGGCTCGTGCAGTAGACGAAAAAAGTGTGTCCCTGTGCTTTCGCGGGTCTCCAAATAGCCTGCTGTTGGCACTTTTTATACACGCCTTGGGGAAAGTACTGCTCAAAAGAGGCAATCAACAAACAGCTTTTCTTGGGGAGGGGTAGAGAAATGGGGACCAGAACACGAGCAGATCTCACTGCCTCCCTGGAAAGGAAGAGAGATCTGTGGGAAGAGGGAACGGGGTGGGGGGGGGGGGCCCACAGGGCACGCAGGACCCCAGACCCGATCATTTGAGTAAATGGAGAGCACTGCGAAGCGACAAAGCCATACTCAGAGCAGCTGGGTGACATTCATTCATTCTCAGTATCTCTCTGTGCCCTCTCCCCATGAAAAAATACGTCAGTGTGCCTACAGCTAACACCACCTTCAGAGAAGGATGCTCAGCCGGCATCAGCAACTTGACCGTGTGGTGCTGGGTGCAGTCCCCAAGGAGCGTTTATTTTTGCTTGTCCTCCCAGATGTGACCCCAGCATTAAACCTGGAGTCCCAAGTCCTCAGAGAGCTTCCGCTAAAAGTAGGCCCTAACGGGACAGCCAGAGGGGCCTTCCTGTAGCCACACGGGATGCAGGAGGCCGTCCCCAAAGGTCAAGAACCCCATCTCTACCCTCCCCACATACATCGTTTTTGTCAAGCACCGTCATATCTGCAGTTCGTGTTTAGTTACAGCTCGTGAAACTCTCCCAAGTTCCAAGGTGAAGGATTGGCTATTTCTAAACTGAATTTTTTTAACGATATTCTGCAGGCCGAAGGCCACTGCCCAGCCCAAGGCTGTGAGGTGACTGTGCCACTTCATCTTGAGTTGTCAAATGAGCCGCGATATGCTCGCGACTGGCTCAATTCAAACATTGAATGAAGTAGAGAAATCTTCAGATAAATTGCTGGCCCTCCGCACTGGAGAGTGAAGCCTCTTTCTCAGCTGATGACAGCACTAGGCTTTTGTCTGACCTAATTTATTTCTCTTTCAGGTTAGAATAAAGCACTCCTTCCAGTCTCAGGGCAACCTCTTCTGCCCATATACTGAACTCAAGCACAAGACTGGGGGTTAACTGTGCTGTCTGCAGATTTCTTGAACTTGGAGAAGACATTATAGATCCAGAAACCCCGTGATCAAAAGCACATATATGCCCCAGCACTAAATTACACGTTTAGGAGAGAAAGAGTCTCATTAAGAGCCATCCATTAAGGGCACTGCTGGGGGTGAAAGGTATTAGCAACGCTGGGTCTAGCAAGCCTATACTCCTTCCAAACAAAGTTTTACACATTATTTGAGTTGGCATTTGATATCTTTGGGGAATGGTGCTATTTCCTTTAGTACAGTGGGAACATTACCTAATAAATGGAATTGAGAATCCAAGTGTTATAAAACCTGAGCTAAAAGGATTTCCATTCATCAAGCTGTTTTAGGAGCATGACTCCCAAAAGCAGTGATTCTCGACTGTTCCCCGGGTCTCCGACATACAACACAGAAATGGACAAAATGATGTATACTCTTCCCAGAGTCCCGCCCTCAATCTGATCACGGATGCCTTAAGAGCCTAATGGAATTTGCAGAAAGTCAAGACCACAGACTAATAGGGGGAAACGCACCCGTTCGAACTAACCATTCTGTTTAAAAAAAAAAAAAAAAAAATCGGGAAAAGAAAAAAGAAAAAGGCCCCCATCTGCCTAGTGAGGGCTTGTAAATCAATGCCAATAGCTTGAAAATGATTTCTCAAACTTATATTCTCATTTTTGTCCCGCTCGAATCTCTGCAGGAAAATCAATATTACAACTTCACACTTAAGACATTTTGCAGCAGCAATGCAAAGTGCTGCGGCAGCGGGTGGAAACCCACGGAAGCTCGCTCCTGGCCCATTGTAGCGAGGCGCCAAGGCATGACACGGGCACCGAGCTCCCCCTAGCTGCCAAGTGGCACCAGGCACGGCGCGGCGTTTCAGGCTTGCCATCAACCAGAAGCCAATTCAACTGAAAGTTTGTTTTGGAAAAGTATTTTATCACAACAAGCAACAGAGAATGCAAAGCAATCAGGAAGGGAGATGAAAAAGGAAAAAAGGAAAGGCTGGTCGAAGACATGCTCTAAGCTCAAAGCGTCGAGAGCTCGCTTGTGGTAAGACGCTAGAAACTGGTGCGCTCCACAGTCAGCAGCTGGCATCTGTAAACGAACCGCTCTGCGTGTTTCCATCTGACCAGAGACCTAACGCCAATAAAGCTGGCCTTCTCTTCCGTCAGGAAGCCCCCTTTGGTCCCGCACTGTGGTCAGCAAAGTGTCCCGCCCCAGCCGTCTGACCCCAGCCTCCCTCCATGTTCCTAAGGCTTCACCAAAGCCACCGCATTCGCTCCGGCGCTTGAGAAATGATTCGTTTTCTGTTACGAAATATTGTGAAGGCCAGACAAAAATCGCCAAGGCCAAAGTCCGGGCAGATAGCAAGCTCCCACCCTTAAAGGAAGAAATATGCATATGTACATAATATTCAGGGAGGGAAAGAATACCCTTTAAAAATATTAAGGGTTGTTAAAATACGCTCACGGCTGTTTTCTCTCAGGTGTGAATTACAAATGAATAAAATCAGCCTGGCATAACACCTCTGATGAACACATTTTTATTCTCCCGTGGAATCAGAGCAGCTGACTTATATCACACTTCTAATGATATGGGGTTCCCTTCTGTGCAGAGTGGGAGACAAACTTCACTCCCCCTACCCACCACCCCCCCCAAAAAAAAGAGGGGCCCATGGCTTGTGAAATTTATCGGAGGCCCAATCTTGAAAGACTGTGGACAACTGGAGATACACTATACCCCAGAGAGTTAAGGTCATTGTGAAGCCAGCCACCTCCAAAACACACAGCCACAGCAAAACCCAATTTAAAAGGCAACCGTGAAATTAACACAGTTAGCCTAACTTCCCGTGTCAAACCTTGGGTCTCTAGTTGTTTTGCAAAATCGTGAATTCATACAGAAAATCACTGATCTTCCAAGGAAACCTGTTGGTAGGTTGTTGAAAAATCACCTTCGCTAGGGTTGTATAATTTGCCATGGACATCTTATTTTCTCTGAAAAGCCTTGGAGCTCCTTCATGGACTGGACTGCATTTCATTCCCCCTACTCTCCCTGTCTGGCACAGCGGGCTCACAACCCTTCCCTCTGCCTGGTCAGCCACTGCCCCCTTCTTCTTCCCTCCTCACTGTTGTCACTGTGTTGTTTTGTGTTTGTTTTTATTAATAGCTGTGTCTGTCCTCCGGTTCTAAAAGCCATACCCATCTGGGTCAAATATTTTGAAACAAACCAGAAGCCCAGGTTTCCATCCCCAGCTGTCCCCCACACTGGTTTATACTTCTCTCCGTCCCTGTCTGTATATCTAACCAGCTCACTACAGAGCTCTTCTACCACCACCACCCCCCCCCCCCCCGCCCAAGATTATCTGCTATTTCTGTGCTCTTCCCATTTCCCAGACCAGCAGTTATGCTAAGTTGCATGGTCTCTAAAGAACCACGGGCTGCCACCCCACTGAAGACACACCACATTTGGGGCAGTTCCTTTCACATTTAAAATCTAAAATGCGAACCCCGGGTCAGGGCTGTGACAGCACTCATTTTGCTGGCCAGGGCTCTCCAGCACCCTAAACCCACAACTCCTGCATCACTGTGTAGAGACACTTCCACAGGCCACGCAGCCTAAACTGCATCTAATTCTTGCCATTCCCCTTTCTGCCCTCCCACCTCCCGGGGTGACACAGGACAAACAGAAAAGCCAGCTGCTTTTTGATCATAAATAGCCTTGTCTGAAAACTGGTTGGACCACTCTCTCTGCTTGACCCCCTGCACATGCCCTGAGCTCCATGTGCCCCTGAAAGGCAGGCAAGACTTCCTTCGCCCCTCTTTTCCTTTGCCTCTCTCTTCTCCCTCCAGCCCTGCTCCAGTGGCAGCCAGCGGCTGTCTGTCCCCAGCACCACTCCGAGCAAGGCTGAGAGACAGAGGGGGAACAAATGAAGGATGGAAGGATGTTGCACCAGGCACACCTCGTCCCCCACGCCCAGCTGCCACCAGTCTTCCTGACCAGGGCTTTCTCCTGTTGTCCCAGGAATGCCAGAGGAGGAGAGAGCAAAGGCAAAACAAACCTACCTGCTTCTTCCCCCCCTTAAACACAACTGCAAACACTCCCGACTCCTTTCGCTGCTTCCAGCCTGGCAATGCAGCCCTAAGACTGCTCCCCACTGCCCGAACACCCCCCCTCAACTTCCCCCTCCTCAAAACCCCTCACAATTACACAGAGGGTATGGAGGGGCAAATTGCCTCCTAGAGACATTAACCTCTGCAAATATAGACATTGTAACCACCAGTCCACCATCTAAAGGGGGTGGGGGGTGCAGAGGCATAAGCTGATGGCTACTGGCTTGGTAAAAGGACGGAATGTCAACCGGCCAAAAGGGGACCTTAATCAAACCATGCTCAAGTCTGGTTGTAAAACATTTTGTTTTAAATGCAACCAGTGAGTCTTCAATGGTGCAAAATAAAAGGGAAGTTCTGTTCCCTCCCACCAAAAACGCATCCCTCTCCCAAGGCGAACCCCGCTTTAAAATCTATTCCCCTCCCCAAAAAAACAATAATAAATCCACAAATTCTTACTAATGTATCTGCTGTAACAAAGGAGAGACGGCAGCAGCAAATGCTCCGAGCAGATGGCTCCTATGCTGGGTGTTCAGGGGAGGGGAGAGCCCCTTTATATATTTATTTATTTATTTAAATTTTTTAAAATATAACATAAATATTCGGCTCTCGGCCGCCCCGCAGCCAGTCCTCGGCTGCGGCTGGGCGCGCAGCCCTCTCCACCTCCGCGCGGGCTGCCCGGCCCCAGCCCGACGAGGTGCTCGGACGATTCCAGGAACACAACCTCTCCATGGTCTCGATGGCACCCTGAGGATGTTTTATTTCTATTGCAATTAAAAAAAAAAAGAAAGAAAGAAAGAAAGAAAGAAAGAAAGAAAGAAAGCAAGCAACGGCGATCTAGGTAGGCACCGCGAGAGAAAGGACCGCGGGGAGATGTTCGCGCGCCGCGGATCAGCGGCCCCGCGGGCTGCGCCGGGCCGGGATCGCTGCGAGCCGTCCTTCCCCCTGCAACTGTGCGGGCACTCGGGGCGAGCTCCCCTGCAAACACCGTACCTGGCCGGCTCGCGCTCGCTTTTTCCCCTTTCTAAATAAACCCAACTGGGGCGCTGGAAACTGCTGCGTCTCTGCCCCGCTGTCTGACTTTGCCTGCCCGGCCCCTTGCTGGAAATCCACACGATTTCAGCCGGCGGATTTCCACGGCGACCTGCCTTGTTTATTTAGAGAAGCGAGATGAAACATACTGAGATAGAAAGATGGGTAAGAGATTGATAGGTCTCTCTCCTTTTCTTTTTCTTTTTTTTTTTTTTTCTTTTTCCTATTTTACAAGCACATCCCTGTCTTACCAATCCTGGCTGGCAATCCTTCTTTTTCCCCGTGGCGGGGTTTTTTTCACCAGCCCCCAATCCCCCCACCTTTTTTTGGAGTGGGGGATAGAAGACAAGATCATCCCAGGAGACAGACGGAGGTGGGGAAATGGGGTGTGTGTGGGGGGGGGGGAGGCAAGAGCCCAGCAAACAGCCGCGCAGCTGGATTCTTTTGCAAATAGCAAGAGGAGGGGAGAGAAAGGCGGCGGCGGAATGCTAGGAGCGGCGTGGCCGGCGCCCTGCCCGGCCGAGTGCAGCGACCGGGGACTCGGAGCCGCCGGCGGCCCGTAGCCCCGCATCTCCCCTAGGCCGAAGCGCACCCCGCTCTCCTCCGCCCGCGCCGTCAGAGCGGACCCACGCGCTAGCCAACTTTTCCCCACTTCCCGGCTCCCCCCTCCCCCTCCGCTCCCCCAGCCCCCTCCCCCTCCTCTCCAAACCCCGCCACCAGCGCCGCCGCCGCCACACACGCCGCTCGGAGGGGCGAGCGTCCAGCCGGGCTCCGCGTGCACACACACCTCCTCCAGCCTGCGCGCCCCCTCCCCGGCCCGGAGCCCGCTCCGCAGGCCCTCGAGCCCGAGGCGCGTCTGCCTGCGCAGCGCTCCGACTCTCGGGGCTGCAAAGAAACTTTCCTATGCCCCCCCCCCGCCCCCCACCATGCTCTGGGCCGACGCAGCTGCCTCTGCGAGCCCGCGGGCGGCCCCGGCGCTCGGCCCGGCAGCGCCCGGCTCGGTGTACCCAGCCCCGGGCACCCGGAGCCCCATCCTCCGGCCCCTGGCGCGCACGCAGCGGACACTTACGGGTGATGAGCTCCCTCTGGGACAAGTGCTGCGGGTTGCCCTGTTTGCGGCGGGACATTGCCCCGGCATCTATTCTGGCATCGCCCGGAGAGCTGCACTGATGGGGGGAGCCGGGGGAGGGGGTCCGAGCCGCCGCCGCTGCCGCTGCCGCTGCCGCCGCCGCCGCCGCCGCCGCTGCCGCCGCGCCTCCTCCTCTGCCCGGGTTGGTGTTTTGTGTTTTTTTTTTCCCCCTTCCTCTCTTGCCCTCTCTTCCTCCTCCTCTTCTTCTTTATTTTGCTCTTTCTTCTATGCTGTTTTTTGCTTTGTTTGCAAAAAGAAAAAGAGAAGGAAAAAAAGAAAAGAAAAATCTCTCGATCTAAAATAGGAGAAAGAGGCAAAAAAAAAAAAATCTGCTGTTGCTTGCCGCGGACTGGCTGGTTTCTTTAAAAATATATTCTTTTCAAGGAAAAAAAAATCGCTTACACTTCTTCAAACTGCTTGGCCTCCTGGACTTCCAAATGTCTTCTTGAACTTAAACCGGATTTTGCACCGGCTCCTGACACTTTCTTTCAGGGTCTGGTAGGTGGAAAGCGCACTTCTACCAGGAGGTGGGGGGGTGGGGTGGGGGGGGGGGAGAAAAATGCAAACAAATAAAAAATAAAAGAAGGAAAAAAAAGCAAAGAAAACTTGGGGACTTGTCTCGTACCCCCTCACCCCGCCCCCTCAAAAAACCCAAAGCAATGTAAAACTGCCCGGGTTCGGTTGTTTCTGGGCTTTCTGCGGGCTGCCTGTTTTTTTCTCGGAGACTGACCCTTCCGAGGCTCTGGGGGGACTCCAGGAGCGGCTCCTTCCCAGTTCACCTGGCAGGCTGGCGCCGGCCGGAGAAGCTGCCGGGTCCCCGCGAGCGCTCCCCAGCGCTCCCCTGGCGCCGCGGGCCCGGGGGGAGCGGGGCTGAGGGGCGGCTCGCCCAGTGCGCCTGGGTCGGTGCGGGCGCGGACTGGGAGCTATAGATTGCAACGTGAAGATGGCGGAGTCCGGGTTCTCTGGGAGCTCTCGGTCTCTCTATGGCTGGGGCTGCCTCTGTACAATGGGATAAAATTCAAGTTCAAGTGCGGACGTGACGTTTAATCTGCACTAGAGACAAAAAGACCCAGAGAGTCGGAGCACTGGGGGCGACTAGCGGTGGCTTTTTAACATTGTACCCTGTAAGAGAACAAGAAAGCACACACAGAGACACGCGCGCGCGCGCGCACACACACACACACACACACACACACACACTCGCCCGTGCGCACACTCGTCCAGGCCGGCCACACGTGCAAACAGCGTTTTTGGGCGCTCCTCTTCTCCCTGTGCACCCGCAGCGCAAAAGGGGAGGGGTAGGAGGGTATTTTTAAATAAAAGAAAATCCTGTTCATCCCTCCTCCCCTCCGGGGAGCAGGACCCCCTGAGAAGGAAGGAGGAGTAAGGAGTGCGTGGAAGTTAGTTGAATCAACGCTAGTCCCCACCTATCCCGCCAAAAGCTCTTTTGGACTGAAGGGAGGAAGGGCTGTGTTGAGTGGACTGGGGTCGACAAGGGCACATGGTCAGTTTATTTCACCCCCTTGGAGAAGAGCTTAGCTGTTTTTACTTTTGTTTTATTGGTGGGGGGGGGGGGCGGGGTTAAACTTCCAAAAAATGTCTCCTATAGAAATCCTTATATTACACACTCTGGGAGAGCCACGCCGACAAAATAAAAGACAGTAAGAGAAGGAAAGAATTAAGAGCACAACTGGGGGGAAAGGGAACGTGAGACCTTGTGTGAGTCCCATTCCGGAGGGAATATTCATTCACCCGAATCTGTGCCTTTCCCCCATAAACTCATTGAGGTCAAACACGGGTCCCACTCCCTGAGGCCTGGGTCTGTGGGAAGCCTAGGGGTCAGGGGACAGGGTGCTCCGCGTGGGAGAGGGACATGCACGGGTTGGCCCAGAAGTGGGCGTGGCCGGATCGCTGAAGATACTCGGGTGGGTGACCCCCTCCGGTCCCCCAGTCCCCTCTCACCCCCCTGACAATTACTGACACCTGCAAGTAAGCATCCCACCCCCACCCCCAGTGCGCCTCCGCCCAGGGCAGGACTTGAAATCTCCCGTCAGACTGCGAAGGACACAGCTGCCTTGTCAGCCGTTTGATCTCCAGCCGGCGAGGACAAGAGGAGTTGTGGGGGCCTGTCCGTGGCCTGGGGACAAGGCCAGGCCTCGGCCGCGTGGACATCTCCCTCACCCCGCACCCCATCCCTCCGCAGGCCGCGGCCAACTTCGTCTTATGTGATGATCTGCCTCCATGGCTGGGAGCGCCACGCGCTGGACCCCTCTCCCATCTCAGGGTTCCTCTGGTCTGGGCCGGGAGGCGGCCAGGGCGGGTCGGGGCCTGGCTCAGGGCTGGGCTTCGCGGGCGAGCCCAGCTGCACCCACCCCACCCCGCCCCCAGGCCGGGCTCTGGCGGCTGCACTCCAGCGACTGGCTGGGCGGTGACGCCTCCCGGCGCGCCGCCTCCCTCGGGGCCTTTTCCTTGGGGGACACATGGAGTTTTAGCTCGCCCCCAAGGTCTTGGGTGGGGCGAAGGCACCAACAACTTAGAGCGCAGTGAACTCCCAGTCCAAACCCCCACCCCTAATTTAATAACAATAAAATGTGCCCTAGCATGCAATTTTAAGGACTGGGCTGAAGGGTCTGCGTCCGAGGAGGTGAGCACTGGGCAGGGAGGGGGCGGGTAGGAATCGGCATTCCCCCCACCTCGACTACACACAGCTGCCCTCCACCCACCTCCACGTGGCCCAAAGTCCAGAAGTACCTACCTCTCCCTCCTCCCATCCAGCCCCAACGTGAAAATCTTTCCAGGAAAGTGGCCTAAATAAAAAATGCTCACACGCACCTTTAATAAACTTAAGAAAAGCATAAACTGTCATCCCAACCGGCCCAGACTCCTAAATTTGGGAGTTAGCTCTCAGTCTGAGAACCGGCGCGGTGAAGTCCAGAAAGGGTTAGCGCTTTGCCCAAGGTCACACAGCGCCTGGGGCAGGTCTGACTCAAATCGCCGAGGCTAGCCTGTTGCTCGGCACCGCCGGTGGCCCGGCGCCCAAAATTCCAACCTGCGACCCTGGCCCTCTTGGGGTTAATTACCAGGACTGGGGACGCGGTCTGTGGCCTGGGGGGGGGGGGGCTGCGACAGCCCTTTGCAAGAAAGGGCCCCCCCCCCCCCCCCCCCCCGCGTACTGCGCAGGACGCTCAGGAGCTCCGGCAGGAGCTCCGGCGGCGGGGTCTGCGGACCCGGGCACCCCTGCCCCACCCCTGGCAGGAAGTAGCGGGCAGGGGGCGGCGCGGGCCGCGACGGACCCGGAGAGCACTTCCTCATTGGCCCCGCGCTGCCCCGACGGCGGGAAGAGGGACGCGCGGGCGGGCCGGCGCAGGGCCGGACACGCCGCCACCCGCCGGCGCGCTCCACCTCGCGGCGGCCGGGGAGAGGCCGCCCTGCCCCTGCCCAGCCCTGGGCTGGCCCCTTCGCCCTCTCCTCCCCCCCTCCTCCTCCTTCTCGCCCTCCTCCTCCCCTTCCTCGTCGTCCTCCTCCTCCACCTCCCTCCTCCTCGCCCGAGAGGCGGCCGGGTGCAGGCAGAGAGCAATCCCAGCTGCCGCTCCAGTCTCCTTTTTTTCCCTCTGCCCGTCTGGCACGGGCATCATTAGCGCTGAAAGCTGTTAATGTCTGGTCTCACAGCTCCCCCTTTAGTCTTGCTGCGCTCTCTGTCTCTCGTTCCACGCAAGATCAATAGCCGCCTCTCCCCCGACCTTACCCTCTCCCTCGACCCCGCCTGGCTTTGGCAGCTAGCCCCCTACTAATATGTCCCCTCTCTTGATGCCCAGACCACAGACGGTGCCAGAAGGGGTGGCCGAGCTTGGGCCCTACTCCTTACTCAGGACCCTAGACAGGCGGGGTGTCCAGTACCCTTCTGAGAAGGTCACTGCGCGCGCGCGCGCACACACACACCCCACCCCACCCCTTTATCTACCAAGCATTTCTATACATGAAAGTCTGTCCTGTCCCCAAAAAGTGTGTGTGTGTGCGTGTGTGTGCACGCACTTATGCGCACAGGTGCTTAACACAGTAACATATAAAAAGAAAAGTACAGGTACAAATGTGATGCTGAAGTAATATTACCATACCTCAAACTCATTTCTCCAGCACGTGCTGTAGGCCTACTGTGTGCCTGGTCCAGACTGGGGGCTTCGTGCAGACTGGAATTAGATGGAAAGAAATGCCATATTTTCTGCAGGGAAGGAAGGAAGGAAGGAAGGAAGGAAGGAAGGAAGGAAGGGAGGGAGGGAGGGAAAGGAAGAAGGAAGGAAGGAGGGGAAGGGAATGAGAGAGGGAGGGGAGAAAGAGAAAGAGCAGATGTCAGAAAGCTTTCTGAACTCACAAATATTTCCCTGCTCTTCTTTTTCTAGCTTCACAGTGCATTCCAGCAGATAATCCCCCATATTCTTAGTCACTTTAAATTTCTTTATAGAGGAGTAGTTCAAAAATCATAAATCATTTCATCAAATCAGAGTGCATTTTTATTAACCTTGTGTGGGGTTCGGATTCCCTGTGTGTGCGCATGCAGCATTCCATGCAGTGGGAGCAGATTAAACACACACGTGACCCCCTAAGCCAAGGCTTCTTGTTTGAAATTCTTTGAATGATTCTCAATATTTAGCTCTTAGCCGAGGTGGGGTTCTATTTGAGATCCTACAATGTTATCTTTGCCTTCTGAGCAGTTATATTTTATATTACGTCTTTACAAAAATCTGGAAAGAACCAAGATAAGTCGTGTCAATAGAAATGGGAACTCCCAATGTTTCTGTAGAAGGAAAATCCACATTTCATTTGTTGTTGTTTTTTTTTAAACAGGGATCCACCCTCTAAAATGTAGTCAAATAACTTTGTAGCAATACGAAAACTGAGCAACACATCTTACCAAATTACTTTGGGCTTCATTTCTGGTGCTTAAAAAGAAAAAAAAAATCTGCAAAGAAAAGGCAGATCTTTCCATATTCACGGGTGTAAAGCAAACTCAGAAGCAAACTGCCTGTTAATTTCTTTACTTCAGGATCTATAAACACTATTGACTAAAGATGAGGACATACAAAACACACCAATCTGATCAGTGGATTGATTGACTTGTTTTAATTTTTGAGGAAACTGTAATCGTGGTACTAATCAAATCATATTAATATACATATTAAATTTTTGTAATGTTTATTTTTGAGAGAGAGATAGAGCATGAGTGAGGAGGGGCAGAGAGAGGGAGACACAGAATCCGAAGCAGGTTCCAGGCTCCGAGCTGTCACCACAGAGCCCCACGCAGGGCTCGAACTCACAGACCTCAAGATCATGACTTAACCAGCTGTGCCACCCAGGTGCCTCTTAATATACATATTAATAAAGCTCTCAAAATGGCCCTGATCTCCTTCCTTACAGTTCTAGAATCTCTAGGAGCTCTCAAATCCAGAAGCATAAAAAGACGAAAGAGGCCTTTTGTGCTTCCTGGCATATCTTCTAGAATTATTTTAAGACATTTCTGAAAATTACAGCAAACCTCTAAATGCCATAAGGACTCAATTAAGGCTGTGCTGGATTTGGAGGGGTTTTTTGCATTGTCACTTTATTGCAGAGACAGGACCACAACACTTGCCTTCCAGCAATTGTTCGCTCGATTCTTTCCATGTAATGAATTTAGCAACATTGCTTTTGTTAAAACATGGTTATCATTGCACCTCACTTGTTTCTGCAAGAAACACTTGGGCTTGATACCTTGGTAAATTTCCAACTATTGCTTTAAGGACATGAAGCATAGGTAAGCTCTAGGAAAACTGAGAAACATCACTGCCTGCTGTCTTTATAGCTGCAGCCTGCAGGGGGTTAAACCAAATTCACTGTTCCTGATTCATGTATTATTTTCCTTAAAAATACTTACCCAACTCTCCGTATATGAAAAAGACTCACACCCACATGGAATGTTCCTAGCTCTGTCCCTGTCATCAGAAATGATATTGAATGGCTCAGTACTAGGGGATCTGGAACTATTTCTACTGCTTTCTCACCTCATTTGGAATTTTCTTGCCTTGCTAATTTTAATTCTGAGTCATCAATTCAAATTTGGTAGGGACTGGCATCACCCAGTTGGTCGACTTGGGAAAAAATATTGTTCACGAAGATGATCAAACTCCACCAAATCCCACCCCCCACCCCTACTTATACAGAGTGGCTGAGGGGTGGTGTGTGTGTGTGTGTGTGTGTGTGCATGTGTTGCACAGAAAGGGGCTCTATGCTGCTTTCCCTCTAGTCACCGAGCCTACAAATTGTGTAACTGAAAATGCAAAACACACATGCATGCGTGCATACACACTTGCACACGCTAGTCTGAATTTAGTGGTCTAGTGACCGTCGATCTACCCTATTTGGAGCACAGACAAGGAAGAGATAGAGAGTTGAAATGGTTCATTTGGAGAAAGAACCGGGATCCAGAAGGGAATTTTCAGTTCTGAGTCTGGCTGTCAACCGCTGTCGTCAGGACTGGCACTACAATGAGGTGTCTGGTGATAGGAGATGGGGAGGAGCTGGGGTTGGAGACAATAATGATCACCTTCCTAACAAGGGTTTTATGAGGCTGTGAGGATTAATTAGTTTGTATCCTTAAGCACTTTGAGAAAGAGGAAGTTTCAGGAAATGCTAAACTGGAGTTGTAGGTGAGTGTGACTCGATTGCAAGCTCCACCCGCACCACCCCCCCCCCATCCCAGGCTCTGAATACTCCTGTCTGTGCCTTGATGCGGTCTACAAAGGAAGTGGGGGAAAGGGAAGTGAGAGGGAAGTACTCGCTTAGGGAAAAACAGAGAAGGAGAGAGAGAGAGAGGCATGAGTCAGGCTAGCATCCCTCAGAAGGAACAGCTAATGAAATGCTGCAAGGGGGCGCTTACCAAAAAAATAAAAATAAGAACCAGCCAACCAACACCTTGTTTCAGATATGCCTCCCAGACCAGGAAAAGAAAAAGGGATCTGGGAGGTCTCGTCTGTTGTTTTGTAGTTTCAGAAACAGTCCACAAATGCTTTCCAGTGAATTCAACAAAGGTACTTTGTATGCTAGAAAACACTTAAGTGGATTCCCCTCTGTTTCATAGAGAAGGGGTCAGGGTGCAGGACGACAAGCAAGCCTCTACGACAAAGTTTGAACTGCAGGCACATAATTGGGGATGGAATAATATAGAGTACACGGAAGTTATAAAAGTTGTTTCATTGTGCGCATATTAAACCATTGCATCTGCTTGAAGACACTCTCTCGGCTCAATTTACAAGGCAGACAATTTGCTACAACAAAAGATAATTAATGCCACCCAGGGAAAACCGAGATGCTGGGTTGCTGTGCATTCTGGCATTAGTTTAATCTGGGTCCTTTAAAAAAGATGATTTCACTGTGACTTTCAGCCTTTGGGAACACTGAAACGACAATGGCTTCTAAAATATGGCTGTGGCAGTAACATTTCCCATTTGAACTCGTGACAAAGTCCCTCGTCCCCTCCCACATGTGTCCTGGAGTGGAACACGAGACGGGAGCATAGGCGCCCACCTCTCTCTTACCTGTCTCCAATGGGCTGCAATCTAAACAGGACAGATTTACAGTCATTTTTTTTTTTTTATCTGAATTTGGACCTCTGTATTCATGCGGGTAGATTCATCAGCTGTTGGGAGTTAGCTCTGGCATCTGCAGTTTCATTATTTGTATCTGCTTAACAGGAACAATTAGAGAACTGAAGAGTGAGGACGCCTGCTTGGGGACCATTTCGGTATTGTACCCAGACCACACATTCCGGCTGGGAAGGAACACAGTAATGCAGAAAGCATTAGTGGATTTAACACTGCGTTGTGTTCGGGGAATCGAACTGTCAATGTTTCTGGCAAGAACTCATACTCCAATTGAAATCTATCAAACACCTTAATTAGCTGCGGGTACCTACAGGCACCCAACCCACAGGCAGGTTGGAAAGCATGAGAAGGAAAGGACTAGAGCCGCAGAGGCAGCACGGGCCCCTCGATCCCCCCAGGGCCCCGAGGCCTCAGTTTCCTGACCGGGATCTACGGGCCACCGTTCGAAGCCGGGCAAACCCTGGCTCTGACGGTGGCAGCCCCGGGGGGCACGGTTGAGGATGTTTGGATGGTGCGACGGGTGTTGGCAAACGGGACGGGAAGAGGCCACGGTGACACAAAGCTGTTGCCGATGGTAACTGGAGTCTTTTCCTCAGCCAACCGTTCCACCTGGACCTCAGCACAAATTATTGTTTTCAATTACCACCTGTGTATTCCTTCCCATTCAACTTATTGATGTAAAATTACAGCTACACCGGTATAAATAAGTTATGCTGCAGTTGTAAAATGGAAGAAATTTTGTTGTAGCAATTATGTTCAGCAAGATGACAAAATAAATTTCCAGAGCTGTGCCTGCAGTAACCTGGGGAATTTAAACCTCATAATTTCCATTCATTTCAGATAATTTGGAGTAATTTCTATATGTAATAACTTTGTAATGAAAAACACAGCGGTACTGAAGTGATTTCGCTCCACTTTTTTCTCCTATGGTATACATGGCACAAAATAAGTGATAAAAATAATATTTCCTTTTTATATGTGTGTGTGTTGAGTAATTCCTTCAGCAAAAAATCATAAACTAATACCCAGACTAAATCTCTGTCCACAAAATGAAAAATAAATTGAGTTAAAGAAAGTGAGAAAGTATGAAAGGCTTTGGATGTTTTATTGTGAGTTTATTGAATCGTCTCGCTCCCATGCTCCTTCTGATCTCTGAGGGTTACGGTTCCCGAGTAAGGGGCAAATGCACGTGAGCCCCCAGACTCCTGGGCAGAGGCTGCAGGAGACCCCCGAAGCGAAGATGGCCACGCCAGTTGGCACTCTGTCCTCCGGAAGTGTTAGGAAACACCGTCTCCTCCGCGATGCGCTGGGCTGCTCCCCGCTGCCGCTCCCCATCAAAGTCTTTAACTTCAACGTTCCCGGTGACTACAGAGGACCTGCCGGGCTGGGCAGTGGTCACACACAGTGGCACAGGTTCCCTAGCTGCACCGGTGCCCTGCCCGGCCTCTGGTGGTGACAGCCACCACTGACGTACATGGCCCTTGAACATCCCACGTAATCCGGCGGAAGCTCCCCACGAGTTGTTAGAAGGTGACAAGGACATTGGCTCCCAGCGCCACTCGACTGGCCTCAGCCACCGCCACAGCGCCCATCGAGGGTTCCTTCTGAATGAAAAATGGACATTGGGTCTGGATGAGGCATCCACCCCCTGAGCCCTGCCTGCCAGGAGACAGCCAGGCCAATTGTCAGCCCCCTCCCCACCAGCCAAGAGGGCCGCCTGCTGCCCCAAGTCCCCCCGCCCCAGGCCCCCACCCTGCACCATCCTGCGCTGCATGCAGCCGGGGGCACACACCTGACGTCTCACACCACGTGAAAGGCACCCAGCGGCTGGGTGGTCTGAGGAGAGGGCGTTTATTTCTCTGCCGGGTGATCTCCCTCATCAGACAGGGCTTCAGAACCCGTGGGAGCAGAGGTGAGCGGGCCTGGCCCAGGCTCTGGCACATGGCAGTCACTTCGTAACATTTCAACAACACACACCGATAGGGTGCCAGCTTGCTAGACACAACGTGGAGGGCTGGGGGCCCAGATGGGGGCATCGTGTGACGGTCAGTACCCGGGTTCCTCATTCAGACAAGCCTGAATTTCACATACCGCCCCTGCTCTGAGGAATACACAAGGTAAAGCAGAAGTCAACGACACAGTGACAGGACTATGCCAGATCTAATAGAGCCCCCCAAAAGTACTCCAGCCCATGTGTCCTAAGTGCCATGGGAGCACAGGAATGGGGGGCAGGGGTCTTTGGTCACAGATGACAGAATTCTCCAAGACCTTCAACGCCTACTAGGTCAAAGAGCAATGGTCTAATGACATTGTTAGGTCATTTGCCTGATCTAATCCTGGGAAGACAAGGACCTTCATTCCCAGGAAAGCCAAGGCCAGCCACTAAGAGGCAGGGCCAGAATGGACCCCAGGCTGTCTCCACGTCCAACCACACCAGTCTCCACCCAGACTCGGTTTCCAGCCCTCCTGCAGGGCCACAGCAGCGAGCAGCTGGGGACACCACTAGATGCAGAAGCACAGTAGCAAAGGCCAAGTCAGCACAGGATGAGGACAGAGGAAGGAGAAAATTTTGAAAGAAACCAGGTCTACGATGGGATTAGCAGAAGAAGCTTTTTTTTCCCTTTCATTTGGGATGGCAACATCCAGGGAAAAAACATGACCAATGGCTCTGAAACCAAAATAACAGAGGAAGAGAAAAATGGGATGAAGAAGGAGAGAGAAGTAAGATCTGGAGTCCCAAAAAGGACTCACAGAGGCAATGAGCCTCTGCAGGGAGAGGGAGTGGTGTAGACAGGGGTTCTGCTGCTGAAGTTCTGGAACAGACAACTCACTCAGAGTAGTACAGAGTGTCACGGGGGACAAAGTCCCTCCACTTCCCTGACTTGAGTCTGTCCTTCCCGCAACCTTGTGAGATATGCAGGGCAGGGCACAAGCAGCTTGGACGTACACCTCCAAGAGGCGCAGGTCCAGGCCTCACTGTGCCCACTGGTGGCTGGTAGACCTCAGGTCAACAGCCTCTTTTCTTGGTCTTGGCGTCCTAGGTCCTCCTGTGTTACATCTGAGACGATCATGAAGATTACGTCAGGTCACCTATCTGAAAGCCCCAGGCACAGGGCCTGGCCCGCGGTAAGCATTTTACAACTTACATACATTATTATTTTGGGGGCCTCGTGCTGGGCTCTGAAGGAGAACCACATCCAACCCGACCTGCGTGCATTTCAGCACTTCATCTCAGGAAGGAAGAGAGGAATCCTCCCCAGGTTTCATTCATGAACATATTCAACTAATCCTGATGAAGCCCCTACTATGTGCCACAGATCCAGCTAGCCTCTGGAAACACCCAGAGGAAAACCCCACAGTCTTTATCGGCAAGTGGGTTGCCACACAGCGCCGGGCCTTGATTTCTTCCAAGCAGACAGCCGGGACGTGCCTCTTCTCCCCTGCCCTCGGTAGGCACATAGTAGGTCATCAATGAATGAGCCAGCTAGATCTCACTACAAGACTCATACATCCACAACCTGGAACGGCAGCTGGAAGAGCCAAGCCCGCAGAACAAAGGCCGGGAGGAAGCCTCTCAGAATGTGAGTGGGTGTCACTTGAGAGATGGGGACCAGAGTGCCACCAGTCATTCCCTCTTTAGTCTCGAAATTCCCCAGGATTGGCACTTCTGCCCCCAGAAGTTAAAAAAGTTGTGGCAGCAGTGCTTGGAGGGTGGGGGTGGGAACATACAAGCCACCTGTGGGAAAAAAAAAGAGTGGATAGAGATACCGGAATGGCGGCCGATACTGTGCTAGGGTTATGGGATTAGAAGGGTTTTAGAAGAACTTGATTTCCCAAACCTCCTAAAACGTCACTGAAGACTCGCCATACATTTTTTATATAGGTTTGTGAAAGAATTAAAAAAGCCAGCACTGGGCTGTGAAGAGCTCCATGGGGGCATCTGGCCTTGAGATGCATGCAGGGTCACAGAAGGGCCCCATCCTGGCATGGGGCCATCCTAGGTGCAGGGGGACTGTCGGACTGGATGAGACCCTTCCCAAGAAGCTGCCTCTTTTTTCCCTCATTCCCTTCCGTTCGGGGGCCTCCAGCATGTGAAACGGCTCTCAGAGCTAAGATTTTCTAAGGTCCGCAGAGGCTGGTTTGAAACGCCACCTCCCCCCACCCACCAGGGATGTGGAGCTCATGCTCTTGGCCCCGGTGGAGCTCAGGCTTCACACACACACACACACACAGCTTGGGCCTCGGCCTCGGAAAGCAGCCCGGCTGGGCTCTGTGCTGGGTGCACACTAAGTGTGGGGTACTTTTAGACACTCACAATGAAGAATGTCCTCTTGAAGCTTCCCCCTCCTTCCCACCTTCTGTCATCCGGGGAGATAATTCATTTATGCAGCTTTCACAGAAGACTGACATTTTCGACTTTTTTAGCAGAATAAATTTATAAGGTAAATTAGGGGGTGGGAGCCCTAGTGTCCTAGGCAGATTCAAACTGGTAATTACAGAGGGCCTAATTATGTATTCACCACGGAGCCTTCTGGAACAGGGAAGTCTACAGGATGGCTCCTATTCTTCCTGCAGAGGACATTCGCCCCTGGAACCTTCACAACCTGTGTTCGAGATGTTTTGCTTCCAGCCCTGAGCAGTCGTGGGGAAGTGCCCTTGTCATCAGTGCCACTGCTCTGATATTTGCAGAGAACATCCTCACCCTTGTCAAGGCACCCAGATTTTCCCCAGTAATCATGAGGTCAAACAGCTTTCAGGCCAGGGGTCCTGATCTGGATAAAATAAAACTCAAAAAAGGGGCATGTTTAAAAAGAAACAAAACCTTGCTCTGCCACATTTTTGCTAGATTCCTTATAGAGTTCTGTATCTACATCTACTGGCCCAAGGTATCCAAATTATCCTTGTCACAGCTGCCTCCCCTGCTTGCTTGGGAGCTCCTGGGGCGAGCGAAGTGTATCTTACTTCTCAGCTTGGGGTTTGGCCTCAATAGAGTCACTGAATGAATGAATGAATGAATGGCAAAAGTGCACAATGGCCCTTAGAAGAGAAAGACCCTGGGCCTCGGCAAAGTGGTGACTGGGTAAAAAGCATTTCTCTCTCCTGCATCACGGCGTACCACGGTGTGTGGACTGCTACATAAGCACATTTGCCATGCAAAGCCCATCTCTCTGTGACCCGTTCTGCCTCATTTTCCCATGCCCTCTCTGCTCCCAAACATCTGACCTTTCACTTGGTGGATACGGAATGCGCTCTGTGGTGGGGTGAATTGTGTCCCCCCAAAATACGCTGAGCCCCAACCCCTGTACCAGTGAATATGACCTTATTTGGAAATAGAGCTTTTGCAGCTGTAATTAGTTAAGGTGATGTTATATTGGATTAGGGTGAACTCTTAATCCAATGACTGCTGTTCTTTTAAGAAAAGGAGTAGACACACAGGGGAAAGGTCATATATCCAATGCCAAGGAAGCCCAGCAGCCACCAGCAGCTGGAAGAGGCAAGGAGACACAGGGTTTCAGAGGGAAGCTAGAGTGTTCAGAGGGAGCACAACACTGTCAATGCCTTGATTTCAGACGTCTGGCCTCCAGAACCGGGATACAGTACATGTCTGTTGTTTCCAGCCCCCTAGTTTGTGATACTTCGGTCACGGCAGCCACAGGAAAGTAATAATGCTCCTGCATGAACGAGGCACAGGGGAGCAGAGCTGAACAACACAGATGAGGACCCTGCCCTCAGGGGGCTCAGAGGCCACAGGCCCTCCCTACAACTCATGAATGTTGCATTTGCAAAAATGTTAATGAGAACTGTTGGCCTCAAAAAAGGGTAGTAATGACTGGACTAGGACTATCTGGAGGCCAAGGTGAAAGCAGACTCATCCTTCCACCCAGAAACCCACTCGTGCATCCCTCGCCAACCTCTTGTCCTAGCTCGGAGCTTGGTGCATCCTTCAAACTCCGACTGTAGTGGCAGAAGCTGGGGAAAAGCCACATTTTGGTGGAGGAAATATCCGGGAGCTTCCAGCATCCGTCCAGCAGCCTCCGATCACAGCCCCCAAGGAAGCACACTCAAAACAAGCCAGCACCTCTCTGAAACTCTTCCGCCGCTGGAGGTGTTAGCTTGGTGGGTGGTTGGGTTTCATTTTTCACTTTGGGGTTTAACAAGCAAAGAATTAACCCCCCCCCCCCCCCACACACACACACACACAACAGGGACCGACTGCTAAGTGGTAGTGGTAGTAACTGACCATACAGTGCTCAGGAAGACGGAACTGGATAAAAGACAGGTCTCTTGCGTTTCTGCTGAAACCGCTCTGGATGGAATCGAGTCAAGAGGCACTGCTCTCTCCCCCAACACACACCCGTGGTATCATTCAGGCAAAGAGACCCAGCCCTGCTCCTGCACATGTGGAAGACCAGGGAGAGGCCTCTCTACCTTCCTCGTCCACCTACCCTCTTAAGAAAGCGGACGCCAAGGGCAGGGCGGACTCCGGATGGCTCCACCGCCTTCGGTCCTGCGTGCGCAGCCGCGGGGGAGGCGAGCGGAGAGTTCACACTTCTGAGAAGTGCTGGGTTCACGCCCAGGCACAGGCGTCTGCACCTTTGACCAAACGTACGCCCGGATGGCAAGCTGATGTCACTGAGCTCTTGGAGGGGCTGGTCTCCCTGCGAGGCCGCGAAGCTCCGGAGGGAGCGGAGAACTGACACCGGTCCGTGCCCCTCCTGGGGCCCAGGCCCCAGCTGGACGTGCAAATCCACTCTTCCGGCACGTCCGCCCTGTCAGTGAGACTCCGTATCCCAGTTTGCAGAGGGGACACCCGAGTTTCGGCGCCAGGCCAGCGCCGCCCTGCCCGCGGCAGCAGAGGCGGGGCCCGCAGGCTGCTGTGCCAGGGGCTCGGGAGTCATTCCCTTCCACGTCCTCATGTCCGTCAGGGTGAGCCAGGCTGCGGTACAAACCAACCCCTGGCCGTAAGGCGTCCACACTCCGACGGCCGAGGCTCCGGGGCGGTCGTCCGGCCGCTCCAGCCACACCTCGGGGCCTCCGAGGCCACCGCCGAGGAAGGAGGACGCGGTAGCGTCGCGCCGGCTCTCCGGGGCCTCAGCCCGCTCGCACTCAAGCCCATTGGCCAGAGCTCCTCACGTGACCCCGCCTAACCGCAAGGGAGGCTGGGAGATGCGGGCGCGAACGTGGGTGGGATCCCGGCGGCCTGTGCCTCTCGGCCACCGTATCCAGGAACCGCGTGAGCGTCCCGATTGAAAGGGCAAAGGGGGATTAACTGGAAATGTATTCACCAATTTGCGGAGCGGGAGTACGGCTCCGTGACAGTGATAACACGCAGGATTTGTGACATGATTGGACTTAGGCTACTCATGCTGAGCCAGTCGGGGTCTCCCACCCCCCAGCGCCCGATCCCCCGGTGTTTACTGATGGCCCTGAGTCTTCATCCGACTCTTCCTGTGCTTGGCCGCGCCACACTGAAGAAATAAGGGCCCTTCCGGGTAGTTCAGAGGCCTAACTTTAGGAGAATTTGTTTCTCGCTGTGCAACCTGCCGCCTGCAGGATTTGGAGGTGACGACCAGTCAGCTCCTGGGCAGAAGAGGCTCGCGGACGGAGCCCCTCCGGTCCGGAAATGTGTCCGTTTGCCGCCCGTGCCAATCAAAAGAGACTTTTGAACTCTGGAAGGTGTGAGGTAGGTGTGTGGGATAATGTAAAACACCCAGGCTGCACTTCGAAACCCTCAAAATAGTGTTTGATGGATGGATTTAGAACAGAGAACTTTACAGCTGGGAGGAACCGACAGATGATGCTGTCCACCTACCTCAGGAGAGAGTCTGAGGCCAGGGGAGGAGGCACATGCCCAGAGCGGGTGCCTGAGGCCTCTAGGTGGGCCTTGATGCCCCTGATCCCAGGGCCTGGGGCTGCGGCCCCAGCCATTCCCCAACTCTCTCTTCAATGTGCCATCAACAAATAAGAAACAAGATGTTGAGAAACCATAGGACTTTGTCTCCATTAGGCCCGACAAAGGCTTGGAACAGGCCCATGAATCCCAGTCACCTAGGACAACACCAGGTGACAGGGAAATGATGGGCGTGGTGGGAATCTTCAAAGATCAAGGAAGGCAAGGGGCAATTCGGTGCTTCTCTGAAGCCGCACTGAGATAATGCAGGAGAAAGTACCAAGCTTAGCATCTGGGTGTGGAAGGTGTCTGATACCCAGAAATGGAATCCAGATAAATGACCAATAGAAGCAGAATGAAGCAAGTTCTAAGGAGACAAGGGTGGGGAATGCCGTGCAAAAACAAAGGCAAGATTACCAACCAGAGACATTAGGGAAAAGCCTCCCCCAGGGTGGAGGCCCCTTCGTCTCCCTTTCAAGTCTCAGCCCAGCACCACTTCCTCCAGGAAGACTTCCCGGATTGCTCAGCTGGTTTCAGGCCCCACGGCGGGGCTCCCACCAGCCCGTGGGCTTCACCCATCGCAGTGCATCACGCGTTGGGCTGTCAATCTCTATAGACCCATCTCTGCTGCTGAACTCCACGCGGTCAGAGATGGCATCTTCTGTCACCTCTGAGTCCCCAGAGTGCTGCAGCAATGACAAATCCTAGGCATGGAGAACATGGCTCTTGTATTTGTGGCTTTAATTAAAATATACTGTACTTTCTCCACATTTCCCCCAGGTGCCACCCCAATTCTCCAAGAAGAACAGATTCTTGGAAGGAATTGTCTACACATACTCAGATGAATTACTGTCTTCCCATTCCCTCTTGAAACCACTCTGTCAGCTTTGGCTCTCCAGCTGTGCCCAGCTGCTCTTGTCAAGGTCACCAGTGACCTCCATTGCTAAATCCAATGGCTAGCACTCAGTCCTCACTGTACCAGACCCATTGGCAGCCTATAGCAAAGCTGACCTCCCTCCTCTTCAGTGGGCTTCAAGGAGGCCACATGCCCCAGTTGCTTCTTGTTCACTGGTCAGCAATCTCTTTCCTGGCCCCTCATCTCTCGACCTGTGCACATAGGACAGCCCCAGAGTCATCCCTCAGACCTCTTCCTAATTCTCACTCATTCCTTTGGTGACATCCACCTGTCAAACGACTTTAAATGCTTCCCACATGCCAATGTCTCCCTAATTTATATCCCTACCCCGAACTCTGCTTGCACATTCCCAACCACGTGCTCTTAACTCCTCACTGGGTGTCTAATAATAAACTAATAATACCTTTCCAAGACTGAGTTCTGAACTCTCCCCCAAACCTGCCCCTCCCACAGTATTCCTTAACCCAGTAAATGGTCATTGCTCAGGCTAAAACCCTCAGAGTCTTCCCTGTCCCTTTTTCTTTGTCCCACACCCAACATCCAAGCCATCAACACATCCCACTGGTTCTGCACTAAAAGACCTTCCAGGCGTGCTAATTCTCACAACCTGCACGGCCACCTCCCTGGACCAAAGGCCTCCTGTGTGGTCTTTCTCTCTCCATCCTTGGTTCTATTCTCAATAGCCAGTCTGACTTTTGGAACATAAGCCAAATCACAACAGACTTCTGCCTAAAACCCTCGGTTACTCAAGGCAAAAGCCAAGGACCTGACAATGGCTTAGATGGTCTTAAGTGGTGTGGGCTCCATTACCTTGCTGACCTCATCTCTATCACTCTCTCTCGCTCTCGCTCTTCACTGGCCTGATTATTGTTCTTCAGCACACCAGGCACGTGCATGCCTCAAGGCCTTTGCACCTTCTGTTTTCCCTCTCTGGTATACTCTTCCCCAGATATCTTCATGATGTGCTGCCCCCACCCCCTTTTCAGGTCTCTGCTCATATGTTGCTTTCACAGAGAGGCTCTCTTGAACCAGCCTATTGTACATTAAAACACTGACAACTTAGATGAAATGGACAAATATCCTTGAAAAACACAACTAATAAAAATTGACATAAGAAGAAACAGAAAGCTGTAGCAGTCATGTCTGCTAAACATTGAATCTGTAATTTAAAACCTTCCTCAGGGCACCTGGGTGGCTCAGTTGGTTGACCACCTGGCTCTTGATTTCATCTCAGGTCTTGATGGGATTTAATCCCATGTCAGACTCCACATTGAGTATGGAGCCTGCATGAGATTGTCTGTCTCTCCCTCTCCACTGCTCACATGCTCTCTCTCTCTCTCTCTCAAATAATAATAATAATGATAATGATAATAGTAAATAAATAAATAAAACCTTCCTGCTTCCTCTTTCCTCACCTTTCCCCAACCAAACAAACAAGAAAAAAAAAAAAAAAAAAAAAAAAAGACCCAAATGACTCTACCGGTGAATTCTACCAAGCATTAAAGGAAGAGATAACACCAATTTTATGCAATTTTTATGCATTTTTTTAGAGAAAGAGGGAACACTTCCCAACTCCTTTGATGAGGACAAATAACACTAATACCAAAACCTGACAAGATTGTCACAAGAAAAGAAAATTACAGACCTTTATCTCTTATGAACATAGATGTGAAAATCCCAAACAAATTATTAGAAAATTTAATACATGTATTAAAAGAATGATACATCATGAACAAGTGGGATTTACTCTAGGAATGTATGGTTGGCTTATTATTCAGCAGTTGATGTACTGATGTGGAGTGATTTCTAGGACATAACATTACAGGAAAAAATGCAAGCATACTATAGTATACTACATTTCATGTAAGAGAAAGGGAAAAATAAAAAAATATGTACATGCCTGCTCATTTGAACAACAATAACAAAAAAAAAACAGGAAAGAAATGAAAGACTAGTGAGGTTGGTTACTGTATGTTTGCTGGGGCTGCGTTAACAAAGTATCACAGATTGGTTTGAGGTGGGGGGCACTGAAACAGCAGGGATGTATATCCTCACATGTGAAGGTTGAAAGTCCAAGATCAAGGTGTTGGTAGAGTTCATTTCTTCTGAGACCTCTCTTCTTGGTTTATAAATAACCATCTTCCCTCTGTGCTTATCTGTGTCCTAACCTCCTCTTCTAAAAGCAAAGAGTTCTGTTGCATTAGGTCACACCCATATGACCTCACTTAACCTTGATTACCTCTTTAAAGACCCTATCTCCAAATAACAGTCACATTCTGAGGTACCAAGGGTTAGGGCTTCACCATATGGACTTGTGAGGTACATAATAAGTCCATAACAGCTACATGCAGAGCTTGAGTGAGAATGCAGTGGGAAGAATAGGGAAGATGGGAGGTGGTGGAATGTACTTTTCTGACTATAATATTTTGTATAACCCTGACCATGTTAATGTTTCACATACTCAAAAAAAAAAAAAGAAAAAGAAAGAAAGAGATAGAGAAATAGAGAAAGAAAGAAAGAAAGAAAGAAAGAAAGAAAGAAAGAAAGAAAAGAAAAAGAAAAATCAACAAGGTTGGGGAAGAGGACCTAAATGAGAATATAAACAACAAAGAGCAATGTTTCAGACAACATCACAGAACAATACAAAGGGGAGAACAAAACAAAGGGGAGAACTAAGCAAATTTCGAACTCAGTATTTGCATCATGTGCCCCCAGACAGCAGAAAAAGACTTTAAACAAATCCTGAATTCTAATTAGTGGCCTTCCTTTTTGCAAAGAAACGAATTAGCAATTCTGAAACTACTCTCTGCACGTTCCAGAATGGAACAAACATACAAATATATTGTTGATAGTGGGATCCAGACTCTTCACTGTCAAGAAAGGAGTTACCAATGCAGAGAGGGGATATATAAAATGGACCATGAGGCATTGTTTGGATTTGGTTATTAATATGAACTCATAGTTTTAATACATACAGATAGCTAAACATAGAAGTAAATATAAATGTATATGACTGTGTGTATGAGTGTGTGTATGTATGTGCACGTGAAATTCCCCAGGTCTCTGTGCTAACAGACCTGAATAGCAGGGCACCTATGTATAGACCAGATCTCGGCATATAAATGTCATTCTCCACTAAAAGGAGTAAATGGCAGGGAAAGTACGAGATGAGCTTGATACATCTTCCTGTAGCAAAAGGTGAGGAGGTACATCAAAGTGATGGAAACATGTGAAAAGCACAGAGCCAGATTGGGGGGGGGGGGCTTTCACTGGACCAATCTGATACAACCTGACCATCAAAATAAATAATGGCAGCAAGGGATGATAACCTACAGAATAAAGTAAGAATCTACGAGGCCATTGTGACTCATAAGTAAAAATAAATAAATAAGACCCAAAACTCTTCCTTACAGTAGAAAGCCAACTAAGAAAAGTAGAAGGAATGACCTATTTAGAAAATCACCATTTGGTAATAATGATGACAGGAATAAATAAATCAGCCAGGAATTTATCAATGGATGCCAAAACTAATGGATAAAAGTGTGAGGAATAACACGATATTTACATAGTCTCAAAGTGTCTCCCCATGTGATACTTCTTAATTACAAAAGGTGAAATCGTAACTACACTGGGGACACCTGGAAGACACCATCTTAACCAAATTATCAAAGACAACATCACCACCACTACCATTAAATGACAGTGTATGCCTCTTGATATGATGCACTGAGGACATGTCCCTTCTGTGATTTTCCCACCAAAAGTGCCCAACCTGAATCTGAATATAAGGAGACATCAACAAGCCCATTGTACAAAATAACTGGCCTATGCTCTTCAAAATGTCAGCATTGGGGCACCTGGGGGGCTCAGTCAGTTGAGCATCTGACTTTGGCTCAGGTCATGATCTCACGGTCCGTGGGTTCGAGCCCTGCGTCGGGCTCTGCGCTGACAGCTCAGAGCCTGGAACCTGCTTTGGATTCTATGTCTCCCTCTCTCTCTGCCCCTCCCCTGCTCATGCTCTGTCTCTGTCTGTCTCAAAAATAAATAAACATTAAAAAAAAATGTTTGGGGTGCCTGGATGGCTCAGTCGGTTGAGCGTCCGACTTCGGCTCAGGTCATGATCTCACAGTCTGTGGGTTCGAGCCCCGCATGGGACTCTGTGCCGACAGCTCAGAGCCTGGAACCTGCTTTGGATTCTGTCTTCCTCTCTCTCTGCCCCTCTCCCACTCACGCTCTGTCTTTCAATAATAAATAAACATTAAAAAAAAAAATTTTAAGTGTCAGAGTCATGAAATAGGAGACTGAAGAGATGACAATGAGTACAATGGATGACCTTGGGTGTTCTTCTACTATAAGGGCATTATAAGGACTACAATTTAGATAATACTTTTATAACGATATCGGTTTCCTGTTTTGATGACTGCACTGTAGTCAGGTAAGAGAAATCTTCGTTTTTAGGAAGTAAAGACCCTGAAGTATTTAGAGATAAAGCAGCGTCGTATCATATCTACATTTCATTCTTAAATAGTTCATAAGAGAGAGAAAGAGGAGAGAAAGAAAGAAAGAAGTAGAAAGAGAAGAGAGAGAGAGGAAGTAAATGTGGTAGAATATTAGCATTTGGGCAACCTGGATGAAGAGTGTCTGAAAAGTATTTGGTACTATTCTCGCAAATTTTCTGTTAAGTCTAAAATTATGAACTGAGGGCTGATGGGGGGTTGGAGGGAGGGAAGGGTGGGTGATGGGTATTGAAGAGGGCATCTTTTGGGATGAGCACTGGGTGTTGTATGGAAACCAATTTGACAATAAATTTCATATATTAAAAAAATAAAATAATAAATTTATGTCAGATAATTCATTAATCAGTGAGTGCAGTAGATTGTAAAACATTCCTATCACTTCCTGTCTCCTCCCTGTGCTTTTTTTTTTTCTGTAGCAGTTCTTAACAAATCAATATAGCACATCTCACTTATTTTGTTTATTGTCTGTCTTCACCTACCAGAATATAAGCTCCATGTGGCCAGAGTGTTGGATCTCTTCTGTTTACTACTGTGTGCCCAGCAATTAGAACAGTAATTGCCACTGAATTTTAATGGTAAGTATTTGTTAAATCTATGTGTTGCACAGTTGTGTTTCATATATATTTGTCGAGTGAATGAGTGGGAAAAATGAATGTTAAGCTGAACCTGAGAAATGAGGTCCTCTCTAGCCAAAGACATCTCTCAGGTGAAGGTCTCAAGATTAATACTTAAAAGCAAACAGGGGCACCTGGGTGGCTCTGTCAGTAAAGCATCTGACTTGATTTCAGCTCAGGGCGTGATCTCACAGTTCATGAGTTCGAGCCCCCCATTGGGGAGCTGTCAGCATGGAGCTAGCTTGGCATTCTCTCTCTCTCCCTGTCTCTCTGTCCCCCCACCACTTGCTAAATAAATAAATAAATAAACTCTAGAAAAAAAGAGAGAGAGCAAATATGAATGGGGAGATCCTGATAGAAAATCCCCACAGGCTGTCACTGGAGCTTGTGCCGTGAATTAACCTGGTTTTGATGAACCTACCCCCACCTCCAACGGGAGTGAGGCAGCTGTTGGTGTGGCCCCAAGAGAAATGCCTGAGACATGGCTCTCCTTAGCCCCCAAGGTGAAATGGAAATCAACTCTCCAGCAGCCACCAGAACCCACCAAGACCCAGGACTATGAGTTAAAACCCCCTAAATATTATCTCTGAGAATACTCTGCTTTTCCTCATCAGCATGACTGGAGGACAAAGGAAGATCCCAGAACACCTGATTTATAACACAAGTTTGGGAACAACTTGGGAAGAGGCAAAGGAATCCAAGGCAGTTACATATTTGTATACCTGTTCCCTCGTCTCTCTCATTCTCTCTCTCTTTCTCTTCCTCATTCTTTCTCTCTCCTCCCTTCTAGAACATATGCGATCTGCTGTTGTGCTTTGGCAATTCTAGTCAATGTGTCTTCATCATCCCAAGCCTTTATTTTATTTTAGAGCAATAGTTTCCCAACTTACAGAAGCATGAGAATCTCCTGGGATACTATTGATTCAATAGGTCTGAGGTAGAGCCCAGGAATGTATGTTTTTTTGTTTTGTTTTGTCTTTTTAGAGAGATAAAGAGCATGAGCTGGGGAGGGGCAGAGGGAGAGAGAGAATCTCAAGCAGGCTCCACACTCAGTGCAGAGCCTGACACCAGGCTTGATCCCACCACTGTGAGATCATGATCTGAGCCAAAATCAAGAGTCAGATGCTCAAGAGATGAACCACCTAGGCGCCGGAGGAATGTGTTTTTGACAAGATAAAGGGCCAGGATTTGAACCCAGGAATCTGGTTCAGAGCCCATGCCCTCAACCACTGTGCTATGCAATTCTGATTCTCTGATAGAGTCACAGAAGTACACAAAAAGGGATTACAAAGATGTCCATTGCAGGGTTTTTAATATTACAGGAGACTAGAAATTAACTAAGTGTTTACCAATAGAAGTGTGATTAATTAAATTATGAGGTAATGGAGTTTTGCTTTTAGCTAGGATGAAATTGCTTTCAGGAGACCAATGTGCCTTTGAAGAACAAGTAGAACATCAAGATAAAGTTTAAAAAACATTTTTTAAGACATCAGGATGACGGAGGGCCATAAAGCCATTCTCAACAAATTTGAAAAGATTGAAATAATTCAGTTGTTCTGGGACCCTGGTGGAATTAAGGCAGAAATCAGAGGGAAAAAACCAGAAAACCAGAAAACCTCCAAATGCTTAGAAGTGAAGTAAAAGACTTCTGATAACCACCTGGTTAACAATAAATCAAAATAGAAATGAGAAAATATTCTGAACGAAATGATACCAAAAATAGAACAAACCAAAACATGACACGGAACTGAAGTCAGAGGGAATATATGGTCTCACAGGCAGATACGACAAAAGAAGAAACACTGAAAGACAGAAACAGGAAATAATTAAGAAGAGAGCAGAAATTAATGAAAGGGGGAAAATGTAATAGAAAAATCAGCAAAGAAAACAATATTCCTTTGAAAAATATGATTAAAATTGATAAACATTCAGAAAAATCAGGCAAGAAACAAACAATGAATTCCCAACTTAGAAATGAAAAAAATGGGCATCACTACAGATTCCATGGACTCAATATGAACATTGTCCAAAGCATTTGGATATTTAGATAAATTGTCCAAAGTTGTAGAAAAATGAACGTGTTCAAAATTGACATGAGAAGGAATTTTAAATGTGACTACTATATAAATATATTTAAATTATTTAGTAATTTAGGGACGCCTGGGTGGCTCAATGGGTTAAATGTCCAACTTTGGCTCAGGTCATGATCTCATGGTTCGTGAGTTCGAGCCCCACGTTGGGGTCTGTGCTGACAGCTCGGAGCTTGGAGCCTGCCTCGGATTCCGTGTCTCCCTCTCTCTCTGTCCCTCCCCTACTTGTGCTCTGTCTCTCTCTCTCTCTCTCAAAAATAAATAAACATTTGGGGCACCTGGGTGGCTCAGTCAGTTGAGCATCTGACTTCGGCTCAGGTCATGATCTCATGGTGCCTGAGTTCGAGCCCCTCGTCTTGCTCTGGGCTGACAGCTCAGAGCCTGGAACCTGCTTCAGATTCTGTGTCTCCCACTCTCTCTGCTCCTCTCCTGCTCACACTCTGTCTTTCTCTCTCAAAAGTAAAATAAAAAAATTTTTTTAAATAAATATACATTTAAATAAATGAGTGAATGAATAAATGAATAAATAATTTAGAAATTTAAAATCTTCCCAAAAAGAAATGTCCTGGCACATACAGTTTCCCGGGTGAATTCTTCCAGGTATTCAAATGAGAAATAGTGTCAATATTACACACATTTTTCCAGAGAATAAAAAAAAAAAAGAAGAAGAAATACTTTCCCATTAATTTTACAAGGCCAACATAATCTTGTTGTCGAAAGATGTGATAAGAATGAAAAATTACAGGGGCACCTGGGTGGCTCAGTCAGTTAAGCGTCCGGCTTCGGCTCAGGTCATGATCTCACAGTCCGTGAGTTCGAGCCCTGCATCGGACTCTGTGCTGACAGCTCGGAGCCTGGATCCTGCTTCACATTCTGTGTCTCCCTCTCTCTCTGCCCCTCCCCTGCTCATGCTCTGCCTCTCTCTGTCTCAAAAATAAATAAAAACATTTAAAAAAAAAAGAATGAAAAATTACAGGTCAGTTCCTCTTATGAAGATAGATGCCCAAATCCTAAACAAAGTGTAAGCAAATTGATTTTACAAATCAAATGATTTGTAAAAAGAATAATGCATCATGATCTTATATCATTTACTTCAGAGGCAAGGATGGTTTAATATTTGAAAATCAACCCATTTGATCCAGTACATTCTCAGAAAATGCAGGAAAAAATATCATTTGATAAAATTCAACATCCTTTCCTAATTAAAAAAAAGAAAAATCTTACCAAACACAGAATAGAACTAAACCTCCAAACACTGGTGAAGATTATATATTTTAAAATCTGTAATTATCATCATCCTTATCTTTTCCCATTAATATAGAAAAGAAGACAAGGATATCACTGCTACTATTTATATCAGAATGGTTCTGAAGATCCTAGATGGTGTGATAAAGAATGAAAAAGAAATAAAGGATGTAAGAATCAGAAAAGATAAAGCTGTCATTTTCTCAGACACAAATATTAAAATTAATAAGGGAAGTTAGCAACATTGCCAACTACTAGCTCAACATAAAGATATCACTTTTATTTCTCTATAACAGCAGCAAACCATAAGATAACATTTTGAGGGGCACCTGGGTGGTACAGTCATTAAGTGTCTGACTTCGGCTCAGTTCATGGTCTCATGGTTCATGAGTTCAAGCCCCACGTTGGGCTCTGTGCTGACAGCTGGGAGCCTGGAGCCTGCTTCAGATTCTGTGTCTTCCACTCTCTCTGCCCCTCCTGCCCATAATCTGTCTCTGTCTCTGTCTCTCTCAAAAATAAACATCAGAAAAAAAATTTTTAGGGGCGCCTGGGTGGCTCAATAGGTTAAGCATCTGACTTCGCCTCAGGTCATGATCTCACAGTTTGAGTGTTCCAGCCCCACATCAGACTCTGTGCTGACAGCCTGGAGCCTGCTTCGGATTCTGTGTCTCCCTCTCCCTCTGCCCCTCCCCCACTCACACTCTGGCTCCCTCTGGCTCTCAAAAATAAACAAAAATTCTTAAAGAAAAAAGAAAATAACACTTTGAAAATGCTGGGCTCCATGCTGGGTGTGAAACCTATTTTAAAAACAAACAAACACAAACAAACAAACAAAAAATTCCACTCTAAACTCTGCCCAAATCCCTGGCTGATGGCTAATTTTATATGCATGGAGGAGAAACCAAGGAGCCCAGCAAAAAAAGCAGGCAGAAATCAGAGAAGAGTCTGCCTTTAAAAGATAGAACTACACTGGAAAAGATTTGTAAGTTCGCTGTATTTTTTACTAAAGGTATCCCCCCACACGGAATGCTCAGGCAGCAGAAAGTTGAATCCTTACTGGCTTTAGAGGTCAGAGCTCAGGAATGGCAGACAGCTAAAATTTTAAGAGAAAAACCAAAGGAACAAGGAAGTCAGAGACAGATTGAATACCAAAATGTGGGCATAAACTCTGTTCAGATCCTTGGCCAACCACCAAACTATGCTGATGCAGCGGTGTGCCCAGGGAACCAAGCTGAAAATACAGTGAGAATTGGAAAAACTGAGGATGGAAGTGATGGTGTTTGAAGATTGAGTACCTGCCAGATCAACTGCCTTCTAGAAAAAAAAAACCAACAATCCTGAAAAAACGTAGCAGAGTCCAGAATCACTACAATGTATTGTCTATAAAGTCTAGTTTTCAACAACAAAAAAAGTACTAGACAGGCAAATAAACAGGACAACGGGACACACATGCAGGAAAAATAATCAATCAATAGAAACTCCAAATGGGTACAGCCATCAGGTTAGCAAGCAAAGACTTAGAAGCAGCTATTATAGTTATTGAACATGTACAAAGGGAAACGTGGTATTTTAAAAGATTAAGCAAAAATGTGAACTTAGTAAGTAACCAAACAGAATACTTTAACAGAGAAGATGAAATTATTAAAAAGTCAAATATTCTATGAAGGAAAAGTGTGTAACTTAAAAATAAAAATGTAGTAGAGGTGCTTAGCAACATATTGGGGATGGCAGAAGGAAACATATCAGTGAACTTGAAAACAAATGAATAGATACTATCCAATCCAAAGCAGAGAGAAAAAAATTGAGGGAAAATGAACATCAGAGAACTATGGAAACAATATCAAGAAATCCAACATATGTATAATTGGAGTTCAAAAAGAGCAATGACAGAGGAGGTCTGAGAAAAATATTTGAAGAAACAATGGTTTAAAAGTTCCCATACTTGGTGAAAAGTGTTAAGTTACAGAGCAAGGAGCCAAACAAACCCTAAGCAGGATGAATACAAAGAAAATGACACCTAAGTATCCCATAATCAAAAGGCTAAAAGCCAAGATACAGAGAAATTCTTGAAAGCAGTCAAGAAAAATGGCATATTACATAGAGAGGAAAAAGAATAAAATTAAATGCTGACTTCTCATCAGAAACAGTGAGGACTAGGGGCATCTGGGTGGTTCAGTGAGTTAAGCATCTGACTCTTGATCTCACCTTAGGTTTTGATCTCAGGGTTGTGAGTTCAAGCCCTTTGTTGGGCTCCACACTGGGCATGGAGCCTACTTTAAAAAAAAGAACAGTGAAGACTAAAATTCAAATTTTATTCAAATTTTATTCAAATTACATATTCAAAGTACTCAAAGAAAAATAAAACTCTCAACCAAAAAACTGTCCTTCAAAAATGACTGCAAAATAGAGATAAAAAAATTATGTAATTAGTTCCACTTTACAAGAAATGCTAAATGAAACTGAAGGGAAATGACACCAGATGGTAATTTCAATCTATAGGAAAGAATAAAGTGCACCAGAAATGTCAAATATGTGGATAAATTTTAGGATATATATTTTTTCTTGTCTTAATGTCTTTAAAAGACATATGATTGTTTAAAGCAAAAGTAACAACACTGCATTGTTGAGTTTATAATCAGTACAGAGGTAATATATACGATTATAACATTAAAACATTGTTTCAAGGGTTCTACACTTATCTGAAATTTTTCAATATAAACTCTAAGTAGATAAATAAAAGATGTCCATTGTAATCTCTAGGACCTTAAAAATTAAAATGGTAATACATAGCCATGAAGCCATCAAATGAATTTAAATAAAACATCAGAAAACTTTATTAACCCATTAAGACAGAAAAAGAGAAACAAAAGAACAAAGAGGACACATATAGAAAACAAATATCAAAATGATAGACCTAAACCTTACCAAATTGGTAATTAGGGTAAATAAAAATGGATCACACACTAAAATGAAAAGGCAAAGACTGTCAGACTAGAAAAAAAATGCAAAACCCTGCTAACTGCTATCTGCAATAGATATACATTAAATGTAAAGACATAGTTTGAAAGTAGATGGTAAAAGATTACTTTAAAAATTACACTGATATAGGCACCTTGGTGGCTCAGATGGTTAAGCATCCAACTTTGGCTCAGGTCATAATCTCACGGTTTGTGGGTTCAAACCCCACATCGGGCTCTCTACTGTCTGGGGGGAGTCCACTTCAGATCCTCCATTCCCCTCTCTCTCTCTCTGCCCCTCACCCCACTCTCAAAAATAAGTAAACATTTTTTAAAAATTATGGTGCGTCTACACTATAAAATGTCACATAACCATTTTTTAAGAGTGTCACTTTCCATGTATGTACTAATTTGAAATGTCCTTGGGGCACTTGGGTGTCTCAGTCCGTTAAGGCTCCGACTCTGGCTCAGGTCATGATCTTGTGGTTGATGGGTTTGAGCCCTACATTGGGCTCTGTGCTGACAGCTCGGAGCCTGGAGCCTGCTTTGGATTCTGGATTCTGTGTTTCCTTCTCTCTCTGCCCCTCCCCTGCTCATGCCCTGAGAGCTCTGTGTCTCAAAAATAAATACAAATTTAAAATTTTTAAATTTTTAAAATTTTAAAAATTAAAAAAAGAAAAAATAAAATGTCCTTAACACACCTCAAAGGAAAATAACAACAACAACAAAAATCATATAGTGTGATATTAAATTTCAGAATGATCTATTTATTATACATTTAAGTGTGTGTATGTATGTACACACACATTCATTTTAGATGGATGGGTAGATGAAAAATAGTTTTGAATGAAGCACAAACATACAATAAATGTGAAATTCAAGAGTCCCAACCAATATGAAAATTTTCAAAGAAAATACCTAAGTCAGTGGCATATCATGGCATATCAAGTGTAAGTTTATGAGTATGGTCTACCCTGTGTATAGGCAATTATCTACAGATAATTTTAAAGCAATAATAAAACAAACAAAAAGTTGATCTGCTTGTTATTAACACCATGCATTTGTCATTCTAAATAATGACAATAATAAAATACTTCTGGCAAAAACCCAAAAATTTTTGTTGGTCTAAACTCTAAATAATTGCTGCTATTACATTTGAGTTTTAATAATATGTAGACAAGTTTCAAATTAACACATTTTATTACTTACCCTTTATTGAATATTGCATCCTACAAGGAAGTTAATTCCAAGAACTTCTAGTTAAAAGATTTGTACACAATACACACGAACTCAGTTACGTGTGTTCATTTGGAAAGTGAATGCATAATGGTTGGGAATTGTCCAGGCTTGCCAATTGAGAGGTCTAGCATTTTCATTTGATAAATGAAAATTTTAGTTCACAAATAAAATATTTTACTGAATTTAAAAGTATTTAATATTGATATTTCTTTTTTAATTGTTTTAGAATGGAAAAACAATCAAGAAAACAGTACTTATTACTGATTATCGTACAATTGTTATTGAAAATAATTTTATTATATGGAGGATGTAAAGTGTTAAAAAATTACCTGCTTCAGGAGTTAAACACACTAGGTATGCTGCTACTGACCACTTCACAAGGGTATTATAAGAGTTCAATAAGAAAACGTATACAGGGGTGCCTGGGTGACTCAGTCAGTTAAGCATCCGACTTTGGCTCAGGTCATGATCTCATGGTCCATGAGTTCGAGCCCCGCGTCAGACTCTGTGCTGACAGTTCAGAGCCTGGAGCCTGCTTCAGATTCTGGATTCTGTGTCTCCCTCTCTCTCTGCCCCTCCCCTGCTCACGCTCTGTCTCTCTCTCAAAAATAAATAAACGTTAAAAAAAAATGTGTACAAAGTTCATGGCACAGTGCCTAGTATATAGTAGATACCCAATACATGGTCACCTTTGTTGTTAATATGCATAACTGACTGGTCCCCTGTCCATCTTCCTCAACCTCTTACCCCTCTATTTCCAGACTTTGAGAAGTCGAGATTCAAATTGAGATCAAAGTTCCAACTATGCACCAAGCCCTGTGATTAGGGTTTTAATGATCTGATTGTTTCTCACATTATCTAATTTATTTCTCACAAAAAACCCTGTGAGCACTATTTTTATCCCTATCTAATTTGTCACAAAACTACAGACGGTTCAATTTTTCTCAAACTTATTCAGCTCATTAATGGAAGTTTTATGATCAAGCCTAGTTTTTCTGATATCAGTCCTGCACCCATTCTGTGTACCCACCCTGCAAGCTGTATTCTTCATCATCGTCATCGTCATCGTCATTGTCATTGCAACCACTGATGAACACCTATTCTATATGTACATGCTGGTGCTCCTGTACTTTGTTTTCTATAACCCATATAAAGCCATTTTTACCCACATTTTACACCTACTTAGTTCTTCATTCCTTCCCTCACTTCATACCTTTCATCTGAGATCATTTCCTATCTGCTTAAAGTATATTTTTAAGAGTTCCCATAGTGAGGATCTACTGGTGGAAGATTTTCTGGGTCCTATTTCTCTAAAACTAACTGTGTTTATTCCCATTGCTAAAAGATATTTTCACTGGGTATGGAATTGGCTGATGTTTTCCAGTACATGTACAAGGTCATTCCACTATGCCCTGACTCCAACTGTTTCTGTTGAGAAGTCACCTGTCAGCCTGTCCCTCTTTTATGTTCAATCTCTCCACTCTCCTGCTTACAAAATCTTTTCTTTGTTTTAGGTGCCCTACAGTTTCATTGCATTATGTTTTTCTTTTAATTTGGCCTGCTTAGAATTTCTAGAGCTTCTGAGGATTGTTCTTTCCTCAGTTCTGGAAAGTTCTCAGCCGTTACCTCTTCATATTATTGGCTTTGCCCCATTCCCTCCCCTCCCTCACCTCCAGTATTCCTCCTCTTCTCCCTTCTCTCCTCTCCCCTCCTTTGTTTTTGGAGTTGTAATTAGACTACATCTCCCTCCTCACTCTATCTTTTAAGTCTCCTAGCCTCATGTTCATATTTTCATCTCTGTCTCCTTATCCGGGTTAATTATCAATAATTTTACTTTTCCATCTTCAAATTCACTAATTCTCTCTTAACCTTTGTCTAAACTCATATTAAATCCATCCATTGAGTTTGTAACTCCAATGATTATATATATGTTTCATTTTTAGGAGTTCATTTTCTAATCTACTTTTTACTTACTCATTTTAAGCCTCCTGCATTTTCTTGGGATGCCTGGGTGGCTCAATCAGTTAAGCACCAACTCTTGGTTTTGGCTCAGGTCATGATCTCGTGATTCGTGGGTTTGAGTCCCAAGTCAGGCTCCACACGGTGTGGAGCCTGCTTGGGATTCTCTCTCTTTAGGATTCTCTCTTCCTCTCTCTCTACCCCTCCTCTCTCTCTCTCTCTCTCTCTCTCTCTCTTTCTCTCTTTCTCAAAATAAATAAATAAACTTAAAAAAAATTAAACCTCCTCTTATTTCTTAAATATATTAAATGTAATTTTTTCATTCATTGTATAATCCTAATATCTGAAGCTTTTCAGTTTGGTTGTCTCATTCTACGTTCTGTGTGTGTGTGTGTGTGTGTGTGTGTGTCCTGTTTCCTTGTATGTCTAGTGATTTTTATTTTTTTATTCTTTTTTATAATTTTTTTAATGTTTATTTATTTTAAGAGAGAAGGAGAGAGCAGGAGAGGGGCACAGAGAGGGAGAGAGAGAATCCCAACCAGGCTCCCCCACTGTCAGCACAGAGCCCAACACAGGGCTCTATCTCACGAACTATGAGATCATGACCTAAGCTGAAATCACAAGTTGGATGCTTAACCGACTGAGCCACCCAGGCGCCACTGTCTAGTGATTTTTAAATCAGAGTTGCTCATTTTCATGGAGCTTTATAGAAAGTGCTTAAAGCCTAGGATGGACGTGGTTTCGTTTTGAGAGAATTTGTGTTCTTGCCTCTCAGATGCCTGGGATCACGGTAGTGATGCGGCCACAGTAGGATGGGGCCACTTTAAGCTAAAGTTTTGGCTTGAAGTTCTTTGGGTTCCCAAGTTGTGTTAATTTAGGCTACAAACTGTCCTTGGTGACAAATTCTCAGAAGTAGCTTCCTTTTCACTTCCACCCAGCCCCGGGTCCAAGACAGGCAGTGCTCCTTGTGGTCTCAGGAGGGGACATTGATTTCCAGTTCACTCTTACTTTTACTTCCTCATCTCAGAATATATGAAATCAATGTGCAATTGTACCTGGTTCAACAAACATCCTTAAGTCCGAGCTGGCTTCACCCTCTGCTCACCTTCCTGAGTCTCTGTCTCCACTTATTTCCTGGCTGAGTATACCTTATTTTCTTGCCAACTCATAAATGCATTTAGGGTTCTCTCAATCCAAGATTTTTAGTTGCTTCCAGTAAGAGAATTGTCCTTTTGGCCCACAGTGTTGCTGGAAATGGAAATTCTGGGGCCTCAACTTTTCTATCTTCAAAATGGGCCACTATCCCTGCTCTCCAGATTAGTTGGAGGACCAAATGGGCCAACAGTTTTGTAACTAAGCTGTAAACAAATGTTCCTGCTGTGAGAAAACAGGATGGAACACCTCAGAAAGCAATGGGGATGCACAGGAAGGCCCAGTGTCCAGGGCTTCACGGGAATCCAACCCCAAGAAAAGTCCATCATTTCATGCCACAAAGACCCTTTGCATTGCTTGGTTGACCTCAGCATCTGATGCCACAACACTCTGTTCCCTACAAGCAAAGAACTGTGGGAACACAGGCTTCAGAGACAAGGTGGCCTAAGAGACAGGCTTTGAAGGGGCTTCAGACAGGGTCAGGAAGAGACTGGGAGAGAGCATGTCAAGCAGAAGGAACAGCACAGACCAAAGCACAGAGGCCTGCAAGGGCAGAGTGATTGTGGGGAACCATGGGTCATCCCATGAGGGGAGTGAGAGTGAGGTTAGAAGGGAAGGGGGGCACTGGATAGCTGATGCCTCAAATGCCCGGCTGAGTAATTTCCTCCCCACTTTTAGACACCAGGGAGCCCTGGCAGGTTTGTGAGCAGGAGAGTGTCACCATCAAGCAAACTGAGGCAGCAGCTATGTCTGCTTCATTCATCAATTTATGTCCAGCACCTAGCACTTTGCAGGTACCCAACAAACATTTGATGAATGGCTGGCGGGCTGGCTGGCTGGATGGGTGAAGTCTTTGGCCTGACCTCTTTAAACTGAGGCCATACAATGCATCTTTGCTAGTTTAGTTTGGCTTTGTTTGTAGCTACATATTTGGATGGGAGTTTAAATAAATTTTTTAATGTTTATTTATTTTTGAGAGAGAGTGCAAGCAGGGAGGGGGAGAGAGAGAGGGAGATAAAGGGTCTGAAGCGGGCTCTGCACTGTCAGCACAGAGCCCAATGCAGGGCTTGAGCTCACAAACCAGGAGATCACGACCTGAGCCACCCAGATGCCCCATGGGACATTAAATAATTTTAAATAATTTAAATTATTATTTTAATAATATATTTAATGATATATTAATGATATATTAATAATATATTTAATAATATAATAATTTTAATAAACATTTCTAAGCATGAATTCAGGGGCTCCCTGAGGGATCCATCCTGTTAATTGGTTACTCGCTGGCAGTTCCAGATTCCTCGTTGTCCTCAAAGAGCTTCTCTAGACATTCCCAGGCAATTCCCTTGACATCCAGACACTTTTCTGACTCCTCCCATTGTTGCTGCCTTTTCAGCCTAGCACAGCTCCCCAGTTAGGTGTTTGGGAAACAGGTCTCACCTCCTAGCCACAGGGATGAGCTCACAGTCCAGGCTGAGTCCATTGGCCTCTGTACTTGGTCCAAACATGGCTGTGGGATGAAAGATGGCTAGCTGGGTCCTTCTCCAGCGTGTTTTCTGGATGGAGCTTATGGAGAAAGGTCATCTTTCCTCTAGAGTCACTAAACTGGACGGGTGTGATTCTGGAACTGCCTGGGGTCATAACCTCCTCCCAGATCTGTTTTGCACACACATGGAGGCAGCATGCAGAGCGGAATTGAGATTATAAAATGGACAGAGAGAAAAAGATGGGGCAGAGGGGTGGTAGGAGGGAGCAGTACTGTCCAAGCCCCCTACCTCCCATCTCTAAGTATTCTGTACCTGGGCCCTGGAGGACATTTGATCACATTAACTCTTTCCCCCTTAAGACAGTTTGAGTTGGAAGTATGTCATTTACAATCAAAAGGATTTCGAGGAATTCAGAAAACCGAGTGCTGTGTTACTTTGACAATATCTGTGGACTTCTTTGTTTATTTATTCAATCAATCGCAGTTGAAATGCACAGTTTTTCATTAATTTCCTCTGGCAGCTAGTAGCACAGAATTTTTCCAGATACCACATCTACTTTCTTTCAGCTGCCTGTAACCCAGGACCTCAGGCCAGGTGCTCTGACCACCAAGCATTCTGTGTGTGTGTGTGTGTGTGTGTGTGTGTGTAGCCACTGAACTTTCCCAAGGCCACTCTGGCTCTGAACCCCACACACACATGCACACTAGTCCCATCACCATCACCGCCACCCTCACTATGCACACACACACACACACACACACACACACTCCACCTAGGGGCTGGCAGCTCACCCAGAGGAGTTGCCTGGAGCTCCACCAAAGTGAGAGGCCTGCCCTCTCCAGGTGCATCTAGCATGCTTCCGCATCAAGGTGAACTTATCATGCCTTCTTCTCTCACTGTCCAGGCACCGAGACCGCCATCTTGTAGCTGAAAACACTGAGGCTCGGAGAGGTTCAGGTGCCCCAAATCCTTCCACCAGCAGGAGGTGGAGCTGGAAACCGAGAGTGGGTTTCCCAGTGTGTGTCCAGGATATTTTTTCTGGAGACTATGAGATTCATAGAAGAGGCTGAGGGCAGAAGGCCTGGATGCAGGGGGCACCCATTCTGCTGAGTTGACCTCAGGCAATTACCCAACCTCTTCTGAGGCTCAACTATGATCTCTTTGGGGCATGAGAAAGTGCTTGGTCAGTGCCTGGCACAGGTTTAGCTATTATTATTTATACACGATGAAGAACAGATTAGTAGGATGGAGGTAGCGGTGACAACAGAGGGGTGTGTGGAACTATGAAGGGTATCACGAGGAGGCTCCTTTGTCCTGAGGGAGAATTCTGTCTCTGATAATGGTGTTACTAATCTACCTGTGTGATAAAATGCCATAGGACTATACCAGAAACATGCCCCAAAGACCAGCGCACTCACACGCTGGTGAAATCTGAGTTAAATTCTCTAGTCTAGTTCATCGTATTGTGCCCACCAATTTCCTGGTTTTGATAATGCACATAATTATGTCAGATTTCACCATTGGACCAAGCTGGGTGATGGGTCAGTGGGACCCCTCTATGACTTTTGCAACTTCTTGTGAGTCTATGCTTATTTCAAAATAAAATTGTTTTTCAAAGAAATCTAGGCAAAAAAAAAAAAAAAAAAAAAAACGGAAACTGCCTGCAACTTTGCCTTTGTAGATACCATCCAATGTAATTTTCACTCATCCCTACTTTGAAATTACAGTGGTTGATAGATGTAGGGGTTGGTTAGATCTTATTATTTAATGCATTCAGAACGAAGCACATGCATTTCTATATCTCAAACTTGATTTTAAATATCTCGATAATTGTATTTCAATATAATCCATTTCTTTTCATTTTTTAAAGTTTATTTATTTATTTTGAAAGAGAGAGAGAGCATGTAAGAGTGGGGGAGGAGAAGACAGAGAGGGAGAGACAGAATCCCAGGCAGGTTCTGCACTGTCAGTGCAGAGACCGATGTGAAGCTTGAACCATGAGATCGTGACCTGAGCCGAAATCAATAGTTGGACAGTTAACCACCTGAGCCACCAGGCGCCCCTAATCAATTTCCTTTGTAATCTTCTGGTTTTGTTTTATGCATTAAGAAAACGTGGTTGTAGGAAGGGATCCTTTGGCTTCCACAGCACAGAAAAGCTTAGGAACCTTGCCTGGGGTATGGAGTGTAAGCTGACCACCATGGTCCAGATGAGGAAACTGAGGCCCAGACAGGGGCGTTAACAACACCTCGAGGTCTCTGATTTTCAGACTCACGTGGAAGGAAATCTCTGTTCCAGGAGAAAAAGAGAAAGCTCCTCTCATTGCCACCGGCCACCTCTAGATGAGTGTTTACTCTGCCAGGTGGAGTCCATCTGGGTCCACTCGGGCCGCGCAGTGGCTTTTGAGACGAGAACAATGCCACATTGTGGCCCTGGCTTCAGATGAAAGAGAAACTTGGCCTGATTGCCCAGGCAGCAGCGATTGTCCTCTTAATATTAATACAAGGAGGGTGTGCCCCTGGCCCACACCCTTGCCACTTTCACCGTTGTGGCGGTTGTGTAGAATGTGATCCCACTGCCTTCTAATGGATGGTCAAAGGCCAGCGTGCCGGGCACTTTTATTGTCAGTTGCCTCAATAATCTTTAACCTCCCACTGGCCAAAGGGCTGAAACCCAGAAAGACAAAACAAACATGGGTTGGGCACCAGAGTAGAATGACTCAAGAGAATCAGAACTGGAGGAAGATGGTGCACCCCACCCCCACCCCCGGCCATGCCCTCCCAGCACCCCCATACCGCAGAGCTGGTCTGAATACTGGGGAACAAGTACTGAGGCCCACGTCCTGGATGCCATCACCATGTGTCCCTTGCTGGTGGTGGAATGCAGGATCCTGAGTAGTGGCTATTCGCTTGTCACTGCAGGTTCAGGGAAAGAAGGCAGATGCCACCCCAGCCATGCTCACACCCCTAGCCTGTGGCCGAGATGCAAGGCTGGCTGGGCCTGCTCCAGGAGCAACACTTCTGCTGGGGTCAGTAAGGCGGGGGGGGGGGGGGGAAGGGGCTGGGTGAGCAGTGGGAAGGGTGGACATCAGACAGGCCCAGCTGACCCAGGTCCACCATTCATCTGACCATCCTCCTGGAGCCTCAGTTTCCTCCCTGTCAAATGGGAACATTAACATCTCCTCTCAGCCTCAGCACTGGCCGCCGCCATTGCTGAGCAGTTACTATCACCAAGGACACACTGCTTCAATTCTCACAACACCCAAAAAGTAGGCCTCACCATCCCCATTTTGCAAATTGGAAAACATAGTGTAGAGAGCGGACTTGCCCAATGGCGATGCCGAGAGCTGAACCCAAGAGTCCGAGACTCAAAGCTGCCTTCTTTCGACCCCATTGCACATGACGAGCCCCCTCAGTAAACATGCACTGAGCTCTCTCATGGTGGCTGTGAGGTAGGGATCGTGGGTCCATTTGGAGGATGAGGACCATGAAGTCCAGTTCCTGTGCAAGTGAACAGGGGTTCCAGTTGAATCCTGGGTCATTTGATTCCATGTCCTCTTACTTCCTATCAAACTGAGGCTGCCTACATCCAAGATCAACTACTGTCACCATCATTAGAAGGTTTAGACACAGAACTGGGTCTGAATCTTTTTTAAGGTGCAAAGATGGAGACCCAGGACTCCCTGATGGGCCCTGGTAACATGGAGTTCTTATCCCAGGCAGCCACCTCACTCTCTGAGCAGAGCCATTGTCACTGTGCAGGAGAAGGACAGACAAGTAGAACTGGGCTGAATCTAACCCCATGTCCTGTCCCCAAAGGGCAGGAGCTGACGACAGGTGGGGGGCGAATACACTAGAGATAGACAGGACATCATTAGCCTGGACTTGATTCCTTAACCCCTTTATTTCTCAAAGCTGGACAACTCCAGGTCTCTGCTGTGCAGGCATAACTCCCCCCTGTCACCATCCAGGGCTGGGGCCCCAGCCAAGCCCTCACCAGCCCTGCTAATAAAGTTACCTTCTGTGCCTGGGGCAGAAGGTCAGGAAAAGCCAGCAGCAATTTGAGGAAGGTTATGGTCTTGGGCTCTGCACCAGGGTGGGGCTTGGGGAGGAAGAAAGATAGGAGTGGGCAATAAAAGATAGGCAGAAAGAGACAGTGGGGGGGGGGGGGGGGCACAGGAGCATGGCCCCCAAGGGTGCCATCTCTTTATAACCCTCAAAGGGCACATAAACAGGCATTGGCAACAGCCGTATCTCCCCCTCTGATCTGTAAATGATCATCCAGAGTCCACTACTGGCCTCAGAAACACAGAGGTGGTGGCCACACGGTGGGTGCCAGGCTCCTGGACACAGGAAAGCCCAGGATGGAAGGGCTCTCCTAGGCTCTGCTGACAGGCTGGGAGGCCCTGGGCCACTCCACTTCCCTCCTGGGGCCTCAGAGCCTGTGGCTGGTGAGCAAGGGGACCTGGATGTTCCCAGTGGAATGTAGTGTCTCATAGGCCAGGGACACCCCTGTGTGCGGGGTGGTCACAGTGGGGTGAATACTGTTTTTTTTTTTTTTACGTTGATTTTGTTTTTGAGAGAGAGAGAGAGAGAGCACAATCAGGGGAGGGGCAGAGAGAGAGGGAGATACAGAATCCAAATCAGGCTCCAGGCTCTGAGCTGTCAGCACAGAGCCCGACGTGGGGCTGGAACTCACGAACCGGGAGATCATGACCTGAGCCGAAGTCGGATGCTTAACCCGCTGAGCCATCCAGACTCCCTGCACTCACTCCCTTTGGATGATGCAGATTGTCAGGGGTCACCCTTTGTAGCATAAAATGGGGCTGGACTGCAAGGGCTGGCAAGGGAAACTGATGCCTGCTATGTGGCCAGCGCTTTGGGCATTTTTGCAAATAACTTAGCAGCATCCCAAACAGCCTGTAGCATACCACAGGCACACGCTAAATGGCAAATACTGCTTTTGCTCATTACAATCCTTGCTCCGGGCCTGTGAGATGTCCCTTACCATCTGGAGCCCATGAAAATGCACTGAGCAGGCCTCCAATCTCAGGGGGCTCCCTTGACCTACTCACCCCACCCCACCCCCACCCACTGCGGTGCTCTGGAAAGCATCCTCAAGCATTTACACCAAGGCCAAGGCCTGGCTTCCCACAGATGGCTCCCAGCTGAGGGCTGGGCATGCAGGGTCCTCATACCCACCTCTGAGGCTTTCTCTCTCTCTCTGATCTCTCTAAAATATGTGGAAGGTCATGGATGTGGACTGAGCCTTTTCGTGACACCCTGGCCACCGGAGATCAGGTGACTGACCCTGCTGACCGTTCTCCACGTGCCACCACTTGCCCACCCCACAAGTCAGTCTCCGCCCTCCTCTGTCCTGCTCTGAGGCCCGGTGGCCGGCAGCCCGCACTTCCTGGGTGGCTCTGCCCGCCTGACTTCCTGTTGGGTGCAGCTCATAGGAAGCCCCAGCTGGGGATGAGATGGGTAGTGGTTGAGGCCGGCGTATTCTTGGCTTTCTTAGCTTTGTCTTCGCACGACTGCAACTTTATCAGGTGACATCCACCCCACCCCCACCCCTGAGCCGGGGCTCCCAGCCTCCCGCTGCTGCTGGCGCCTGGTGCAGTGACGTTCCCGTTGGTTCCTTTAACCTGGCTCACGCCTCCACAGACCCTCTCGGTGCCACTTTCCCTTCCTGAGTGCAATTCTGCTTTACTGCAGGACCTGGGCCGCCTGAGGACCAAAGCCCAACCTCAGGAAGGCTGACAGGCTGGTGGCCGCCCAGCTGTCCTTGGCCATCACCCCAGGCAGCAACAGGTGGTGACCCTGCCAGTCGTCTTTTTAGGCTGTGTGTTGGCTGCTGCTTCACCCCAGCCAGCCTGTCTGGGGAGGGAAGAGAGAACAAGAGGCAGCCAGTTTCTGGGGCGGGGGAAGCAGAAGGGATACGGTTTGCTGTGACAAGGCACACACGTGTCTCCCTAAGACCAAGAAGACCCAGAGCAAGGTGATGAGGTCTGAACTCACCCGAGATAGCCACCTTGGAGGAGAGGGGGTGCCTGCAGGCAGCCAGAGGCCATAGGAGCCTGGCCGCGGGCTGGACAAGGTTGAATAGAGCCGGCCCTGCCTTGCCAGCCACCCTGCGGTGGGGCAGCGCCCCCACTCACACATGCACCCCCCCCCCCATGAGAGCCAGCGTCTGGACAGGGCCGGCCGCCCAGGGGACCAAAGGGTCAGGGGTTAAAAGAGGGCAGGGGAGAGGTGACATGGTGCAGATGGGGCCAGAGAGCGGGGAAAAGGCAAGCCATGTTGCGTTTGGGCCCCGCCCAGTTGGGACTGGTGGGTAAATCTGGGACATCCACGTAAGGCCCACGTCCCTCAGGTTTGAAAACCCGAAGCCGAAATTATCCCGGCCGGCAAAGCGGGAATAGAACAGTGACTGGGGTGCCTCCACCTGCCTCCCCGTGCCTCTTTCCCCTCTGTGTTCTGTCCCCTCCTGTAGACACAGTGTTGCATCACTATCCTGTGCCCAAGCAGCGACATTAGAGCCACATGCTTTCTTATCATTGCTGCTAGGGCGTGACCACACAGATTCACGCTCGTGAATCAGTCTCGTTGCTGCGACATAGCCCATGGTAAGGGCGCCACGCAGGAACGAGAAGGGTTCAAACCTGAATGTCGGAAGACTTGGGGTATGAAGTAGCTGTGTACCTGTCTCCGATTCTTTTTTTCTTAATTAATTAATTTATTTTGAGAGGAAGAGAGAGCTAGAGAGGGAGAGAGAGAGAGGCAGAGAAAGGAGAGGGAGGATCCCAAGCAAGCGCCCCTACGTTGGCACAGAGCTCCATGCGGGGCTCAAATTCATGCACCGTGAGCCGAAATCAAAAGTCAGAGGCTTAACTGACTGAGCCACTGTCTCCAATGCCTACACATCTAATGCACACCTATCGTATGTCGGACACCTCCAAGCCCTTCCACACACGCGACCGCATTCAGCTCTCAAAGTGACCTGGTGCCTCCCCTCACTGAGGTGTCCTCGTCTTAGACGGAGCATTTGGGGGATCAGTGTCCAGAACACTTTGGAAATGGAGCGTCAGTGAATGGCCGTCTCCCTTGATGGGCTGTGGGCAGGCTGTGGCACAGACCTGGCCTCTTTATTTTGGTGCCCCAGCTCCGAGGAGAAAGCCCGACGTGGGGTGGGGGGGGAGGGGGGAGCATGGGAAATATTTGCCGGGATCGTGAACACGCTTATTTTCCTTTTTTGATCAATGATTTGGGGGGGCTCATGCTTTTCAAATAAGAGGCTAACACAACGTACAGGTGATTTGCATGTTATGGAAACCGAAATACGAGGATCTGCGGCAGCACCCCCTGGCAACGTGAAGTCTGGGCGAAGGAACAAGACTGGAATTGAGGTAGCCTTCCCCTCCCGCCATCACCCATTTAAAAGCTCATCAAGGAATCAGGGAATTTCAGGGCGGAGGCAGCAGAGGTCACCGTAGATGCGTTCCTGCTCTTGCCACAAGGGGGCACCCGTCTAGCTGGCAAACCCTTGTCCCGGCACGGGTCCCAGCTGCCCTTGCTGGTGGGAGGTCCAAGGACTGGCGACCCGTACAGAGAGCAGGTGGGGGTGCAAGGGGACTGAGGCGGGTGGAAGGCCCTCCTCTCGGAGGACCCCCTCCATGGGCTGGTTTGGACCGAGTGGGGAGGCAGACAAGCAGAAAATGGTCAGGCCCGCTGAGGTCAGGAGGTTTCTCAGGGGCCCTAAGGGAGGCCCAGGGCAGAGGCCCAGGGCAGCTGCAAGGTGTGGTCTGCTCAACTGTCACACGAGCCCCAGCAAAGGAGCACCCCCTCCCCCAGTGCTGGGGGATTGTCGGGGGGGCCACAGGAGGGTGACCTTCCGGAGTGAGAGCCTGGGTCGGCTGGCTGACCACACAGATGGGCGGCCAGGCCGGGCCTTTGTGGAGGGGTGAGAAAACACCCCTGAGCCGAGCTGGGTTCTCACCTCCGCCCACCCGTGTGGCCTCTGCTTCTACTTCCTCCCTGGACTGTCCTCAGGCGGCGAGGCCCTGGCAGGTCATTCTGCTGGAGGCCCCAGGCGGACATCCAGGAGGATGGACATGCTGGCCCTGGCCAGGCACACCGTCCCCGTTCCGTCCGTCGGGGCTCACCGTGAGGTCACGTCGCGAGGACAGGACGCGGCCCCCTGCCAGCCCAGGGCGAGGAGGCTTCTCTGCTGCCCCGGGCCCTCTGCCAGGGTGATGCTGGGACCCCGGCCACCTCCTCAGGTGGCCGGAGAGTAGAGGCTGCAGGCCTCTCTTCTCGGGAGACGGGCCAGAGTACCCGAGGGTCAGCCGGCTGAGGGCACCTGGCTCTCCTCAGCCCTGGCGGATGCTACAGTCACAGGGCACTGCCACCAAATCCCAGGTGACTGGCTGCCCTCATGGTGTCCTCACCCACTCATGGGCGATCAGCAGATTCCAGGGCGCAAGCTCACCACCAAGACCCGGGCGTACGGCCAAGCGCCTGGGGGGCCTCTTCGCACCCGGGGTCTGTGCCCAGACACGCTGAGTGTGCCACTGAGACTGGTCCACCCAAACCCTTCCTTTTGTGCACCGTGCACTGACCACTGCTTATTGAGGGCACTCCTGTTCACATGCACACACTCACCTAGTCAGGTATGTGTGTGCACTGGCATACTCCCACACTCAGACACGCACGCACGCTCACACATGCATGCACACACACACTCAGACTCACACATGCGTGCACACACGCTCAGGCCTGCACACACGCACTTACACTCAGGAATGCACACACACACACACACACACACGCACACACACCCCAGAACACCGACAGCCTCAGGAAGAAACAGGCTGCAGGTTTCCATGTTGTACGACGTGTCTGGAACCCCAACTCTCTCCTTCTCCCACCCCCACCTCCCGCCTCGCTGGCCCAGCCCCCGAGACACAGGACGTCTCTTCTCTGTCCCAAGACCTACCCCCCTCCGTTCAGGTCCCGGTATGAGCAAGCCCCTCTCCTTCCCCAGCACCTCCCTGGAGCCCTGACCTGGTTCCTGGGAAGTCTCTTCAGGAATCGAAGGGGCTCCATGCACCCAGAGACAGACCCTGGCTTCAGGCTGGCACTTGGGTTCAAGTCCTGACCTCACCTACCCTCTGCTTCCTGTGTGAACACAACTCACCCCCCACTTCTGAGCCCCCACTTCTTTGCGTTTGTTTTGTATCTCAAGTACCTGCATAGGTGGAAACACGCCTGCAGCACCTCTTCCGCTCCAGCCTAATTCCAGCTGACTTCAACTGCTGCTTCCTCCGGGAAGCCCTCCTTGATCTCCCCGGCCAGTCAGTGACTTTGACTTCCGGCCACATTGCCCCCTGTCCCCTCCTGTTCCTATGTCTGTCTCTCGTTAGGCACTGTGACTCCCCGAAGGCAGGGGCTCGTATGACCCTGGCACCCGCTGTTAGAAGCCACTCAAAGCCAGGCCCTAGAGACCCTAGTTATTGTCCCTGGAAGGCACTGGAGGGAACAGAAAGGAAACGGGACAGCAGGCTGTGGAGGGGTGCCTGCCTCTCCCGGCAATGTGGAAGACACGGCTTTTTCCATATGTTTCTCTCCCCTCCTCCTTCCTCCCCTCCCCTCGGCCCCCACTCCCCGCAGCATTTGCCTGAGGAGCGAACTTTGGGTTTGGCAGCGACCCCAGGACTCCGTGTTTCTCAGTTCCTTCCAAGGCTCCAGGAAGCATCTTCCTGCCCAACAAAGTTTGGATCGCGGGGACTCTGTGAAGGGGGCTCCCCTTTCCCAAGGTGGTTTTCCCTCCCAGGCACCCCCGTCTCCTGCCTCCTACTCTCCGGGGTATTGGAAACAAGGTCTGGGAAGCAGCCAGCTGGCCTGAGCCAAGAGCCCCCAGCCAGCCTTGCCCTGGGAGGCTGGCCCCATCCGAGGGTGCCTCCTGCCCTGCCTTCGTCCCCTGTGTCCCAGCCCTCCTCCTCCCTGGGACCGGAGCCTGACCCCCGGCCCCTGGCCACTTGAGGCTCATGCTGCCTCTGTACCCCCTCAAAGCTCTCACCTGCTGCAGCTCTGACCCCAGACCCTGGCCTCAAAAACCACCCCGTTTCAAGGAAGAGAGCAGGCCACAAACTGAGACATTGAGGTTTGAGCTTGGCCTGTTATGTCACCGTGAGACAGGGGCCTCAGCGTTCTCATATGCAGAATGTGGACTGTGGCCCCGAGCCAGAGATTCAGGTGAGCTCGCGTGCCTGTTCCCATCCCTCCCACGCTGCTTCTGTTCCTCCCACAAGCCTCCACCCTGCCCACCCCTGCACCCTGAGGCCAGCCAGGCTCAGCCTGGACCCCCCCCCCTTCTTCCCCGTTCTGGTGTCTCCTTCTCCAGGAAGCCCTCCTGTTGTCCAGCCTCAGAGATGGTCCTCCCCTTGAGTCCCTCAACTTAGCATAAAGCCCCAAGCTTCCCCAAATTGCCTCCGAGAGGAGTTTCGCTCCACGCCCAGCAATGTGTGCTGCCCACAAGGGTTTGTTCAGGGTGTCTGAGGCCTCAGGGGGTCCAAGGAGCCCTGATTCCACCCCCTTTGGGGCTGCAAATCACTCCAGCTCTCAAATCTCAGCTTCGGTTTCCTCCCCTGTACAATGGGTATAGAAAAGGTGCTTCCGGAGTGCAGGGAGGACTCACCAGGGTGCTGAGGCCGGCACCGGGCACCTGGCACTTAGAAAATAAAGCCCGCACCTGCAACTTAGAAAATAAAAGCCCGGGCACCTGCAACTTAGAAAATAAAGCCCGAACCCCCAGGCCTGTCTCACTTCCACCTTAAAGAAAGGTCATCTGGTGGTCACCTCCTCGAATCCCCGTCCCAGGCCAGTCTGTTATGATAGACAACTCCAGCAGCCCACCTGCCTGTCCCCTCTTCTTGTGAACTTGAGCTCCCGCCCCCACCCCCGGGGACCATCAGACACAGCCCCAAGATGGGCTCCTGTGGGTCTAAAGTTTGACCAGACGCTCAGCGCTCACAAAGGAGCCCAGACGGCCAAGTCCAGGGCAGCAAGAAAGCCCCGCTGGCCAGGTTCAGCCCAGCGTCGCACGCAGAGGAGACCAGAGCATATGCACTGGGTCTGCCTTGGCGTCTGGCTGAAACCAGGGGACTGGCACGTGGGGAGGGAAGCGGGGGACAGGCCTGGCCACTCCTTCTCTGCTGCTCGGGGGCCACAACCGCTGGGGAAGACGCATCGCAAATACACGAAGGCGTGAGAAGATGTACCTATTAGCACAGAGAAGGGGCCGCCCTGGGGTCTCTGCCTGCCTGCTCTGCCACAGCAAAACACCACCGAGTCGGGGGGGCTTACCCAGCACACATGCATTTCCCGTGGCCTGGAGGCTGGAGTCCAAGATCAAGGTGGCTACAGAGTTGGTTTCTTCTGAGGCTCTCGTCTCGTCTCGTAGGTACCGTCTTGCCACGTGCCCGCGTGGCCTGTCTTCAGTGCGTGTGGCCAGAGGGAGAGCTTTCCGAGGCCTCTCTTTTTGAGGACACTAACCCTATCCGATCAGAGCCCCACCCTCATGACCTCACGTGACCCTAATTACCTCCCCAGAAGCCCCATCTCCAAATATGACCACATGGGCCCGTTAGAGCTTCAACGTAAGAGTTTGGGAAGAACACGTGGGGCACCTGGGTGGCTCAGTCCGTTAAGCATCCGACTTCGGCTCAGGTCATGATCTCACACTTTGTGGGTTTGAGCCCTGTGTCGGGCTGTGCTGACAGCTTGGAGCCTGGAGCCTGTTTCAGATTCTGTGTCCCCCTCTCTTTCTGCCCCCTTTGCCACTCGTGTTGTCTCTCTCTCTCTCTCTCTCTCTCTCTGTCTCAAAAATAAATAAACGTTAAAAAAAATTTTTTTTTTTAAATTGAAAACAAGAATTGGGGGGGTACAAACACTCAGGCCATACTGCCTGGTGACAGTGACAGAGTCACGCTGGTTCTAAACTGTGTCCAGCTCAGACACCAGGATGCCTGCCCCATTGTCAGGAGAGTCAGAAGGGAACACGAGAGAGAACTGTCCCCCAGAGCATCCTTAGTCAGCATCTCACTTGTCCCCTGGAACTTCAGCCCGGGGAGGGCAAGGGCTGACCACTTGGGTGCTCGGGATGTCCCCACAGGCCTCCTCCCAGGTACACACACAGGAATATCCCTGTGCACGCATACCCATGCTTGCACGGGGATATCCAGGCCTGTCCTTGAGGACACACGTGTTGTTTTACGGTCATGTGGACACCGGAGATCACGTGTGAACACACACACCATCGTCCCCTACGCTCTCCCCTACATTTGGCAGTTTTATGACAGCGTTTTCCACCAACTTTGAAAACCTGTCCTTGTCCTAGCGTTTCAGGATTCCTAGCTGGCTTTTAAGAACCCAAACTTGCAGAAGCAAACAGGAGCTTGAAAAGGAGTGTGTGCGGATGGTGTCTGAGTCATCAGGAACTTCGACATCAATCAGTTTAACTGGCAGGTTCAAGGGCCCAGCGAGCGTCTCATTATCAGAGTTGCCTAGAATGGCTCCCCAGGTGTCAAGACGGAGCCCTGGGGACAGGCAGGTTTTCCAGTGACCCAGAAACCCGGCGGCCCTGCCTGGGGAGGACTGGGAGCCCCATTAGTCCACCCCCTGTGCCCCGTCCCCGCTCCAAGACTAATACAGAACACAGGCGTGGCCCGACTGTCATTTGAGTCCAAGGTCCTCGTGTATTAGTCGTGTGGCCCACAGCGGATTACCTAACTCCTCTGAGCCTCAGTGTCCTCGTCTGTAACGTGGGGATGATCGTGAAAATTACATGAAATGATGTAGCTAAGGTGCCTGGCGTGCAGACTAGATGTCAACGCTCATTATTGCTATTGCTGCTGTTGTCATTGCTATCAGCCTGGAGGTTTGGGGGGCTGGGCTCCCAGACTCCATTTGCCTGAAAGATGAAGAAGCCTCACAGGGAGGAACCATCTTGAGGAACAGGTGCAGGAGGCCCAGGGCTCAGCCCTGGAGAGGTGAGCGGAAGCACAGGGCCCGGGGCCCCCCTCTGCTCCCCCATGGCTGCATCCTTGAGGTCCAGAGCTTTGCCTACACGTCGGGGACATTGGGGCGACAGTCCACGCCCGGGGTCACGTGGAGTAGGTGGCCCAGGCTCCGGCAGCCACAGGAGGCAATGTCTGAGGGTCTCCCGGGGGAACCAGACCTGGAGAGGAGGAGAATGACAGGCACTCAAGGACCCCTGGAATCCTCTAGAAGCCCTCTCAGTTGGGAGGGGGGGGGGCTCTTCTTCCAGCTACAGCAGGCAGAGCAGAGCCATGGAAATACCGCCCGGCTCCTGGATCCTAACTCAGTGTCCCCTGATTTTGTGGAATGGAAAACATTTTTGTTTTTCCTTACTGGGGGGGTGAGGGGGGAGTGAGTTGGGAAATTCAGTGTGAGCTCCCATGAGGACGATCCAACCACCTCCCACCCCTCTGTGTTCCCGAGGATGGCCGCTACGATGCCCCTTTTCCCATACAGACCTTAGGGAAGGATGATGTTCGCTGGCTCAATAAATGTTTACTGCACACTCTGCACATGCCAGACCCTGGTGATTCTGCGTCGAGCAAGCTAGACCCCGTGGCCCTGCCCCAGGAGCTCACGGGGTACAAGGAAGTTATCGACGATGTTTTGGTTCTCGCGTTAGACGGTGGACCCCGGGGTTTGTGACTTACAAGCATAAAACATAAACACACTGGGCCAGTCGCGAGTGTGTGGCGTAAACCAAGGACCCTAATTATCTGGTCCTGTGTTCCCCAGGTCCTCACAAGAATTAAAACAGAATGAAATGCCGCCTGTAGGGAGCCTGGCTCCCAGGCAGCACTGGATGAATGCCTCCCCCATCTTCCTTCCTGCAAAATATGACATTTCCCTTGCTTCTACCAAGCAGAGTTGTGCCATCCTGGTGAATTTTAGAAGAGACAAGAAGCACGTCTGCCTGCTGAAGAATCCGCATTTGCTCCGGAGCCCCTCAGTCCCCACACGGGCCAGAGACAAGAGTCTACTGCAGCAGTCCGTGCCGGGCCCACCCAGCGCCTCGGTTGTCCCCGGCAAGGCCACTTGTGCCCAGCGAGCCCTCAGCACACCAACAAGTGCGACACCAGCCACAGGAAGCAGCTGCAGCTCCGGGGGGGTGACGAGGACAGGAGCTGGGACTCCCCGTCACTGTGGCCACCGCACTAGTCAGGCTTCCCCCGGACAGGCAGAGCCAGTATCTGTTGCTGAGGGATTTATTATAAGGAATGATTATTTATTGTATTATTTTATTATAAGAAATGATTACGGAGGCCGATAAGTCCTAAGCTCTGCAATCAGCCAGTGGGACCCTCAGGAGAGCTGATATTCTGATACCAGTTCAAACCTGAGGCCTGGGACCCAGGAGAGCCAACTGGGGGGTTCCCATGTGGTCCAGTAGGCTCAAGGCCCAGGGAGAACTGATGTTTCAGTTCGAGTTCAAAGACAGGAAAAAGCCAACGCCCCAGAGTAATGGCAGTCAGGAGGAAGAATTCCCTCTCACTCAGGGAAGGGTCTGCCTGTCTGTTCTGGTTAGGCCTTCGACCGATTGGGTCTGGCCCACCCACACTGGGGAGAAAGATCTGCTTTGCTCAGTCTATGGACTTAAATGTTAATCTCATCCAAAAAAACACCCTCACAGGAATACCCAGAATAACGTTTGACCAAGCATCTGGGCACCCCATGACCCTATCGAGTTGACATACAAAATTAACCATCACAGCTGCCAAGAGCCCCTTCGGGAGCTCAGCATCAGAGCCCTGCTTGCCTGGACCCATAGCCTGGGCCTGGCAGGACTGCACTTGACGTTATGGCCCCGGCCCACACCAAATACAGTACGGGAAGCCGCCGTGACGGTCCTGTATATACCACTTGCTACATTCGTGACTTCACTGCTGTTTTTCCTGTACTCTGATGCCCGTTCTCCTTCAGCTTTCGGGAATGAACAGAGAGACCAGGAATAGGGCCGGGATCCCGACCCTGCCCTACTCTGCATGAATCACCCTTACGGCGGCCCCACAGCGTGGGCAGGGCCTCCGCGCGGTTTCGTTTCCCACGTCGGCCTTCCCCCCCCCCCCCCCCTCCCCCGGCCGAATTCTCTCTGTCTCTGTCTCTCTATCGACCTCTCTCGCCTCGGCCCTAGGTGCTTCGTTCCCTAGGCATTCAGCGCTCGTTATCAGACCGTGTCGGTGAGCACAGGCTCATTGCTCCTGCCCCCCGGCCAGCAGCCTAAACAGCTCCGGTGAGAGCCCCTGGGGTGTCTCCTGCAGGCCAGATGCTCTGAGTGCAGAACATGAAGAGTCTGTGACAGAAATGTCAGTACCCCGATCACCCGTTAGGGGAGAGGCTTCTGTTTCGGGGACCTACACACCTCAAACTGTCAGGCGGACCAGCCCGGCCAGTGTCTGACCGGCCCTTAGAGGTGAGTATCCTGGACAGAGAACCGGCAGAGCCCGCCCCGCCCCACCCCCACCCCCACCCCCACCCCCGGCCCAACCTCCTTCCCCAGAAGGTCCCGGCGCGACCTTGGGCAACCTACGTCACCCTTAAGCTCCTTTCCTCCTCCTCGGCGATGGCCAGAGTCCCGCCTGTCAATCAGTCCAAAGTTTGTTCTTTACTCCCCGATTCTGCAATTCTGTATACGGGGAAGGCAGACAATCTGGCAGGGGTCAAGATTAGCAGGATGGAGAGACTCAACCAACATCCAATCTGCCTCGGAATAAACATGCATCCATTTGTTCAACAAATAGCAAAGGTTCGCTCATTGATGGTGCTTAGAACAAAATCACCCACACGCTCGCAATGCTCGCAAATGCTGACTTTCAGGGATGCCAATTGCACGGTGAGAATACTGGAAAGGTGGTTGGGTCTTCTGAGATGAGATATTGATGGGCCGAGCGTCTCTGGCTACTGCCAGAAATGGCCGAAGGATCTTGACATTGGATGGACCCACGTCTTGCCGTCTTATCTGTGTCGTGGGTAGAGGAACCGATGGCAGAGAGAAAGAGGGTCACAGAGAGAGAGGGGGATGAACAGAAACCACTGACCCTCTGCCTCCTGCCTGGACCCCATAGGACATGAAGTGAATCCTTGCCCGGCAACAAGCGGGCGATTGACCAGCTCCCCCATCTGCTGCGAAGTCCAGCACCACCTTGGTGCTGCCACATTTGCCCCCAAATTATCACCAAGCTCCCCGCGAGGATAGCTTCCAAGGTCTCCAGCCCCTCCACCGCGGTAATAAAAGCCATTCAAACCCCCAAGATCCACTAACCTTCAAACTGAGAGAATGCTGTTTTTTAAAAAAAAATTTAAAGCTTATTTATTTCTTTTGAGACAGAGAGAGCGCATGGGAGGGGCAGAGAGAGAGAGGGAGAGGGAGAGAATCCCAAGCAGGCTCCGCACCGGCAGCACTGAGCCCGATGCGAGGCTCCAATTCACCAGCTGTGATAACATGCTGGTTATCACAGAGTCCAATGTTCAACTGAATGGGCCACCCAAGTGCCCCCAAACTGAGAGAATTCTAGCAAATCACCGACACCCAGTATCTTAGCCCATAGGGTACAGATGGGGAAACTGAGGCTCGGGGAAGGAAAGCGCCCTGCCAGAGTTGTGCAGGTGGGCGGTGTGGCTGAGAGAGGACCGCCTGCTACGGTCACTGGATGAAATAAAGAGATCTTTAAAGGACTCTCTGGCCCCATCACGTGACTCCTGCCCCCCAAAGCACCAAGAGCCCAGTTTGGACGGTGCAGAAAGCAATGACTCCATCACCACAGCCGGCAAAGCCATTTTCACCGGCCCTGCTTTGGGCCACCGGGGACTCTTACGTCTGCAGGCTCACAGGAGTCGCTACACCAGGAATTACTAATAGTATGGCTCCAGGAAACAAGACATCGATTTCAATGGGACTCTCCCTCCAGTTTTTAGATGGGGAGAGCTGCATGATGGAAAGAGTCTCTGCTGAGACCACACACACATCAAGCTGGCTTTGGCAGTGTCTGGGACCCAGGCTGCAGGTGGAACCCAGCTAGCCCCTCCATCAAGCCCTGGGTCTCTGTGCCTGATAAAAGGATGGCCCAAACAGACGGAGGAGACGAATTCCAGGATTGATCTTTCAACACCTAAGGAGCTGGAGCCTGGGGCAAGAAATTCCCTCCTGCCTCTTTAAATGCCTTCTAGGACTTGACATCTTTATGCCCCCTTCTGTGGGCATAGGGATGGATGCGTCCAGAGAGGTGGGAAGCACCTGCTGTGTCTCAGGCTGGCAGCCCCTGGGGCTCCAGAACTCTCCTGGCCTCAGGACACTGTGCCTGCCCTCTCTTTCGGGGCACACATCACCCCATCTTACACCTGGCCTTTGATGTGTCCGACTGCCCCACCAGACCATGATGTTCATGGGCAGAGACTAGCACAGAATAGGGTCAAGTAAAGATCAGGTCGTGTGGGTAGACGCTAATCTAGCATGACCTTGTCTTTATCGAAGAGGAAAGTTGGACACAGACACCCACACCGGGGCATTGCCGAAATTAGCCTGCTGCGGCTGCAATCCAAGAGCACCAAAGATGGCCAGCAAGCATCCAGAAGTTTGGGGAGAGGCCAGGAACAGAGTCTCCCTCCCCACCTCGGAAAGAGCCAACTCAACAGACACCTTGATCTTGGACTTCCAGCCCCCAGAGCCGTGGGGATATAACTTCCCGTTGTTTGAGCCTCCTCGAGCGTGGTTCTTTGCTACAACAGACCTAGCGGCTGCGTACCGATCTGGGGGGGAGTTTGGCGGGATTCGGCGCAGAGGGCAGTGAGGTACCTGCCCGCATCCTGCCTCGGAGGAAGGACGGGCTCCGAAGTTGGACGTCGACGCGAACATCGTCACCCGCCGAACGCTGCCGGGCAGCAGCCATGCTTCAGCTCTTTCCGTGTTTCCTCACCTGCCCCTGCGAAGTAGGTCCTCGACTCGCCCTCCCCGCAGGGGTGAGAAAACGGGTCAGCGGCCGGCCGGCTGGGGAGGAGGCGGGATTTGAACGCAGGCAGCTCAATCCAGAGGCCACCGTCCGGTGAGGCAGGCGTGCGGGTCCCCGCGCTGCCTCTTAGCGGCTGTGCTATTTGAACAAGTAACGCACCTCTCTGAGTCTCGGGCTCGCCGTCCGCCAAAGGGGGCCGCTGCTGCCTTCCTCGGGAGGTGGTGAGGGGAGGACCCAGGTGCCCGGGACCGAGCCTGCGCGGGGGCTTCCTTGGGGAGTGAATAGGGCACGGGAGCCGATCGTGATCGTTCCCGGACGAGGCGGGCGCGCTCAGGGCCACCTGAGAGGCGCAGCAGGCGGCAGTGGACAGGGAGTGGCGGGCAGGGAGCAGCGCCTGCAGGGGGAACACCTGGCAGGGGGGCTGCTATTTGCCCAGACCCTGCTGCCCACGCCCTGGCTCTCGATCCCAGGACACCTCTTGGCAAGCTCGTGGGAAAGGGTCTCTTGGTCCTTTGCCACATTCGGGAGAATTCGGTGCTTGGACGTGCATCCTCTGACCTCAGCATGCCGGGTACCCCCTGCCCCGCCTCGGGGCCCCTGTGGAGGACGGAAGTGCCCATGCCCCCCCCCCCTCCCATTTCACCCGGGACCCGGCAAGGAGGGGCTGGCCCTCTCCCCGTGGCCATCTCTCTGGCCCCCGGGCATGTCCGAAGACAGCTTGGGAGGGAGAAGAGGGGGGATGTGGAGGGTGGCGGGGGCCTCTGCCTCCCCTCGCACCTGCTGTCCCAACCTTAAGCTTCTCCCTGCCCTCAGTACTCTCAGTAACGCTCTGCCCCGTTGCTAATACGGATCGAGGAGGGGGGGGGGGTCTCAGCAGGGAGGCTTGTGCCCCCACAGTGCTCAAGTCCTCCTGGTGGCTTTTCTGCTGCAGGGACCCTCCGATCCCGGCAGAACACCTGGCTTCCCCCACACACACACACGGTCCTGCCCCTCACTGCCGTAGAAGCTGCCATTTCTTCTGCCCAGGACACCCCTCCTGCCCCTCTTTACCTGCTGAAACTCCGCTCTCCCTCCATTCCCCCACCACCACCACGCGTGACCTCTGCGAAGCCTCCCCAGAGCGCCAAGGGACGTCCCAGCTTGGGTCCCCCACCCCCAAAACTACTCGACGCCAAGGAGAGGTCACGCAAAGTTCCCTAAAATGTGCCAAAGGGCATGTGCCTCTCCTGCTCACAAACCATCCGTGGCTCCCACTGCTCGCAGAAAGGCTCAAGTTCTCGCCTGGCCTGCCACCTTCCCGGGGCTGCCACCAGCCACCCCACCGCCCCTGCCCACGGCTTGGGCTTGCTCTACATCCCCTATGGGGTGGGACGCACCTGGGTTTAAATTTCTGCTCTGTATAACCTTGGACATGTCACTGAATGTCTGTCCCCAGCTCCAAGTGGGAAAGATTCAAGGCGTGAGATTCTGAAGTCCCTCACACTTTTATGCCTCCGATGCCGAGGGAGCCACCCGAGTCCCTTCACAGGGCGACCACGCACTCAGGACCAGAGCCTCCCTGGCCACCAGCAGCTACCGGGAACATCTGTGAGGGGCTCGCATGTGTGACCCTGAGGTTTGAGCTGCAGAAACCACTAACCTTTGGAGTCTCAGAGAAGATTAAAATAGGAAGCTGTCTCTGCCTCCCACACGGGGTAGACAATTTTCACAGTTCACACGGCACTTTGGCTCAGAGAACCGCGGCTGCCGCTCCGGCATTTTCAGACGTGACAATCAATCCTCAAAATCGGATGAAAACGGAAAGGTGAGTGGTGGTGCCAGCAGGCTGTCTGCTTCCCAAAGCCTCCACCTGCCTCCCAGAACATCCCCCCGCTTTGCCTCTGAGCAGCTCCGAGGGGTACCTGCACACACACGGGCAGACGCCCGCACCGCGAGCGTGCGTGCAAACGTACTCGCGGAGAAGCACGTGTAAACATGCGCAGGCTCTCACGAACATCCCCCGACCCACAAACAGCCGCGCACACACACGCACACACGCACCCTCAGCCGCCCACAGGCACGCCCAGTGGCCAGGCACGTGGCAGGGTGCTGTGTGCACGCTCGTGCCCGGGGGCCGGGTGTGTGTGTGTGTGCGCGCGTGTGTGTGCCTGGCCCCCGGGCACGAGCAGGCACACCGCTCTCCCCGGCAGTGCCCAGCCTGACCCTGTGTCCATTCCCCCAGAGCTCCCTCTCCTGAGTCTCATCTGCCTCTAACCAAATCTAGGGGGACAGCTGTCTACAAAGACACAAAGCAAACACACCCACACACCCTCTCGGTTAGCTAAGATACACACACACACACACACACACACACACACACGTAAGCACACGCCGGCACGCAGATGCACGCTCATAAGCACCAGCTCTGAGGCGCACTTGCTGTGAAGTGTGCAGAGGTCAAGCTTCCGGGACCCCTTTAAGGCCCGGAAGGAGCAGAGGGCAGGTGGGCACGGGGTGGGGGGCGGGGGGAGAGGGCCGCAGAAGTCACGGCTGGGGAAGCCGGGCCCGGCGAGGCTAGTTCCTAACCACGCCGAGAGCTCTCTGCCTTTGGGCGCCCAGCTGGTGTCCCATCCTCCTGCGTCTGAAGAAACTGAGGCCCGGTGATGGGGTGCCAGCAGGTGGTGGGGAGGACCCCAGGGCCCGGCCTCCAGTCTGGTCCAAATGCTGGGGCTCCGGGAGGGGTCCTGTGCTCGCTGGACACAGATACTGACTGAACCCCTCCTCCGTGCCGGGGCCCCGGGGTGTGGAAATCAAAGAGGCCATCCTTGGGGGTCTGGGTGGGGGCACAGGTGTGCGGGGAGGCGGCCGCCCGGCAGAGCAGAGCAGGGAAGAGGCGGGAGGGGCGTTCAGGAAGGGGATGGGGACGGGGCTGGGGAAGCTTTCCGAAGCTACAAGTGGTCTGGCGGTGAGAGCGCGGGGTGGGTGGGGCAGGCTGCTGGCACGGCTTGCCTGAGAGTCGGGGTGGGCTCCTGGCGCCCAAAGCGTGTCTTCTGGGCTGCTGGCTCCGAGCACCCAGAGGAGGAACTTCCCTTGGTTCCTAGCCGACAGTTTGCTTTCTGGGCAACCTTTCCCATCTCTGAGTTACACGCCCGGAGATTTCAGGGTGTCGTGCCGACATTTCAACTCGTCCAAGCTGCTTGTCTCTTCCGCGTTTTCTTTCCACGCGGCGAATCAGAGGGTGGGTGTCTGGCCAGCCCCGGAGCCCGATGAACAGGTCTGGCCTTTTCTCGGGGAACATTTGAAAAGCTCTTTGGCAGGACCCCAAATACACATGGGAGGGGGCTGCCGGGCCCACTGGAAAAACTCCAGCGGGGGAGAGAAGAGAGTTCCAGAAACCAAGGGAACTTTCTGAGCCTGCAGTCTGAGGAAAGCACCTGCTGGCAGGCTCCCCCTGACCGTGGCTCAGTCAACCCTAGAAGCCTGTGAAAGGCGACCCCTGGCAGTCGCAGTGGGACGTAGGGCCGGTCCCCTCTGGAGCTGGGGGGGCGTTTGTCTGCCTGACGATGGCTCAACGCTTCGATCTCGTTCCGTCCAAAACTGGGCTAATGATCAATAGCTCAGGGGGGTCCCGCGCTTGGTGAAACATCCGTGCTTTCGAAGATGGAAAACACCATCTGTACATAAGGGATTATTGTTTTCATCAGTGACAGGACGAAGGAGGAACCTGAATCCCTGAGTCACTACGAGGAACAGAGCCGCCCAGCAGACGAGACCCCCTGCAGCAAAGCGGGGGGGCCCCCTCCTGTCTTCACGACGTCACCGGATCGGGGGGCACCCCCGTTTGCGCAGATCTCCGCTGGCTCGCGTGTGCGGGGCTGTTAGTCACCCTTGCAGGGCAGCGCCTCGCGGGGGCTGGGCAGCGCAGGGTCATCTGGGAAACCGCTTCAGGGGAGCCAGAAACCAGCCTGGAGAGGGCCCGGGCTTGCAGCGTCAGAAAATAGAGAATGAACATAGACAAAGCTTTCGGGAAGTCTTCGCTGGGGAGAGTCAGGCGGCGCCGAGATAAAATTGTGTAAAAGATCTCTGAAACATTGATGGGAAGGAGCCAGATTGGCAGAGGGGTGTGGGGGGTGGGGCACAGAACAGGTGACAGTAGAGGAAAGGGGTAGTTCACGGATTGTATAAGGTCCCTGAGACAAGGAGGCAGGGCCCGATGTGCCCGGTGTGGAACAGACCCATCTCAAGGTCACTGTGGATGTTTAACAACATGAACCCTGTTAGAACTCAGCCGGGGCGGTCAGCACATAGGGAAAACTATTCTTGTGTTAGATGATACTATTTAAGAATGGGAATAAATGTTCATTTTGGCCAAATGCCTTTTAGGCATCAATCGAGATAATCATATATGGCTTTTCTCTCTCTCTCTCTCTCTCTCTCTCTCTCTCTTTCTCTCTCATAATCTATTGATGCGATTTCTTCTACTAATAGATTTTCCTCAACATTGAGCCATTCTTACGTTCGTGGGACAAAGTCTACTGGACTTTGATGGATAATTACCATGTCATTGAATTTGGCTAAGGAATGTTTTAAGAATTTTCCTGTGTTCGCAAGTGAGACAGGTCCATTGTTTTTGAGGTTAGCTTTGATAGATTTGGGTGATGAGATTGCGTTAGGCTTGCGAGATCGTCTGGGGGGCTTTGGGTCTATTCTATGCTTTGGAAGCATTACACATCCGTTCCTTAACTATCCAAAATAACTTATACATAAAACTACCTGAACTGTGCCTTCTTTTGGAAGTATTTTTATTAAAATTTCAATGTGCTCTGTAACCGTTGAAGTTTTTGATATTTTCACCAGATTTTTGGTAACTTATGGTGCTCCAGATAATTGTCTATTTTCATTGAGATTTCCCAACCATCAACGTAATTATATATATTCTATATATATTCTATACAAAAAGTACACCGCTTCCCTGCAATTATATCTTCCCGGCCATGTTGTATGTATTTTTTGTCTTTTTATTTAATTAGAGTCACCGGATTATTAAAGCTTTTTTTTTTTTTTTCCAAATCAACTCACATTTCTCTGTCAGCTGTGTTTTTTACTGCATTACGTTTGGCTTTATATTTTTGTATTTTATTGCAGTTACTTTTCCTCCTTTTCTGGATTATTGAATTGAACGCTTAAATCACACATGTTTTGGCTTTCTTTTTTGATAAATAACGCATTTAATACCGTGAATCTGTGAGATTTATGTTTTTTTGGAACACCATAGGATTTTTACGACCTCACATATCCTTGGATCTGGCCATGCTTAAAAATAAGGTAAATTCTTTATTTCTGTGCACAAAAGGAGACATTTTATTATTATTATTATGAGAGTCTTTACCTTTTATTAGATGTTTTGCTTACTTGTATCTGTTCTGGGGGTGGGGAGGAGAGGGATTACAGAAGGAATGTTTGGGGGTTATGGGTTCATCCGCTATAGTGATGATCCCAGGTTATGATCCCAGGGTTGTGGGATCAAGCCCCTTGTCAGTCTCAGTGCTGAGCGTGGAATGTACTTGAGATTCTCTCTCACTCTCACTCTGTCCTTCTCCCCTCCTTGTGCTCTCTCTCTCTCTCTCTGTCTCAAATAAAAATAAAATAAAATAAAATAAAATAAAATAAAATAAAATAGACAAGCAAATGCACACCCAAGCTTCTGTTTCTATATCTGCCAAAACCAAGAACAACAGAACAAACCTGACTGCTTGCTATATACTTTTAGTCATTTGTCACATGCCCCCTTCCCTCTCTGCCCCCAAGTCTTGGTTGTTTCAATTTGGGGTTAACAGATCCAGCCTTTTCTTCAGGTAGTTTTTAATTTTATAAATCTTTTTTTCGGGAAATTGTTGTGGCCTTTTTCATTCCACCGTATTGTTCTATTTAGAGCAGCATTTGTATCTAAACCCATATGTTTAGTTGGCCTCCACGCTTCTGGCCAGCCCCTTTAGGCCTCTGATGTCCACCCTCGCGGGCTTTATTTTGATTCCCTCTCCCTTGGCTGTCCATCTTGGGGTAATCGTTTTCCAGGAAGGTAACAAGAGCCATACTTACCCTGTCTTTGCCTCCCTAAGGATATGCCCCCTAACATTCGTTCATGAAAGACGCTTGGCTGATACATGGCTCCTGGCCCCCAAACTTTTCCACTCAAAGCTCTGAAAAGAGCCTGTATTTCCCTCTAGCATATATTCAGGCTGGGAGTAGGATTCAGACGTGAAATCCGGAACAAGCCCGTGTTGTCTTCCTTTGTAGGTAACCTGCTTTTAATTTTTTTTTTTTTAACGTTTATTTATTTTTGAGACAGAGAGAGACAGAGCATGAACGGGGGAGGGGCAGAGAGAGAGGGAGGCACAGAATCGGAAGCAGGCTCCAGGCTCTGAGCCATCAGCCCAGACCCCGATGCGAGGCTCGAACTCGCGGACCGCGAGATCGTGACCTGAGCTGAAGTCGGACACTTAACTGACTGAGCCACCCAGGCGCCCCGGTAACCTGCTTTTAAATACCACTCCGCTCAGTGAAGGAAACTTGAAAACCACAAAGGAAAATAACTGATCACCTGTAATCATACCAAACGTGGATAATGAGATTGTTAACACTTTGATATAAGCCTTTTTGATCTTTTTCTCCTGCGGAAGACACAACCACGTACACAAAGCCGAACCGAGAACGAGAACTACAAACAAAAAAAAAAAAGTATAGACAATGTGTGGTTAAACTTTTTCCAGCTATTTGGAAGAGAATTAGCAAGTGAATCTGTTTCTGAATACAGTGTTTATTAATAGCAAACGACTTGCCCCTTGAGCTCATAAAATTAATTTTGAACAAATATTTAAGGAATACGCATGGGGGTGGGGGAACAACAGTAATTACTAATTCGTATGTACTGACCACATGCCTCACTGTTGAGAAAAAAAGGCATCTGCTGTTTTGCGTGGCGATGCCAGCATCTGCCTGTGGCTGGAGTCAGAAACCTGAGAAGTCCGCCCTCTGACGTCCTCCTCCCTCGCGCCTGCCTACACCTGCTCAGTGGCGAAGTCCTGTCCTGTCCTGTCCACCTCCTCGAGGCCTCTTCAGCCAGTCCTCTTTCTGCCTCGTTCTAGCTAGTGCCACCCCAATCTCCCACTGGGACCGCTACCCGGTCTCGTCCGCTCTGCTCTCCTCCTGCTCACTCCCGGTACGTCGCATGGCCCACAGATCTCTGATGCCCCACCAGACCCCCAGGCCTTTGCATGTCATGTGCTTTTCCCTCTTCCAGAATCTTCTTGCCTTCCATGACCATCTCCTTGTCATCACCCCCTCTCCGGAGCCCCAGTTGCCCCTAGAGAGCATCTCTCCGTCCCACTTCAGCAGGATTTCTATACCTTGCTCGAGGCCCACCTCCTCCAGGAAGTCTTCTTTGACTTCCTCTGGACCCCTCAGCACGTTCTCTTTCTCAGAAATGCATGCTGGTCTCGAGGATGGTTTTAAAAGGTGTTTTCTCAATGACCTGTACATTTGCCAAACCCGAACTCAGCGTGTGTGCTTTTTCCAGGACAAGTATGCTTTGGGGAGGGGTGTGCAGAATGCAACCTTTAACGGACTTGAAGCGTTTCTGGAAAGTCTAGGATATGTCGTTTCCAGATTGTTCGTCCTCCACTAAGAGCAAGTATGACAAAATGGAACCAGCCAGACCTGCTTAACCACTTACTACCCAGGCAAGCCACGTCACCCCTACAGCCATAAGTTTATCATTGTAAAATGAAGATAATATTGTCACCGGGAGCACTTGCCTGGAGAAGGAGGGGCAGGAGTTAGTGTGTTTATAAAGAATGAAATCGGGCTTTGAAATTACCAACTCCGTGAGTACCGATAAAAAGTCCCCTATGATTGGCTGCATGATTGGTGTCCCTCCACCGCCAGTGTCCCTGCTATGGGACACTCAGGGAAAAACCCCTCCAACTCGGCCTGCGAATTTCAGACATTACCATGTAACCGTTTTCCCCTCTTATGGAAAACAGATGGGATTAACAGATTGTAACTATTGTCTCTTGTTCTTAAGCAAGGTACACAAGGATCTGCGTGTCCCCTCAGAGAAGACAGGAGCTGTAGCTGCCACAGGGAAGCAAACATGTGAGGTCTGCAAATACCCTCAGAGTTCCTCTTCGTTTAGAAATCAAGCTCGCTTGGTGTATCAGTTAGGATGGTGTTCAGCCACACGGGACTGAAAACCCAAAATAACAGTGACTCAAATGCAAAGAGAAGTTTATTTCTCTTCCACCCTGAAGAGATCCAGAAGTGGAAAGTACAGAACTGCTATGAGGGACACAAGCCATCAAGAACCTGTGTGTTGATGGCACCGCCGTCACTAAGGTGTGACCCTTGTGATCTAAAATGGCTGCTAGAGTTCCAGCCATCACCTCTATGTTCCAGACAGCAGGACAGAGAAAGGATCGAACAAGGGCATGCTTCTAACTTATTAAGTAAAATTCCTGGCAGCCCCACAGGACGCTTATGCTTACCCTTCGCTGGCCATCAGTTATTCGCTTCGCTGCAAGGGGAACTGGGAGGCAGGCTTTTGGATAGGTAGCAATATACAGGCTGAAAATCAAGGTACTGAAATGGCCCTATTTAGGCCAGCTGGCAGAAAATTCCAGGAGGTCCTGAAGAGGAAAGCATGGTGAGGAACGAGAGATCTTGCAAGGCGACCTTTGGTTTCTTGAGAGGGGCAGGGGCTGCGGCCGGCTCGTGGTCTGCCTCGGCCACCCTGGTCCAAAGCGAACAGGTCAAAAGCCCGCTTGGGGGGGGGGGGGGGGGCGGCCCAGCCAACCTACTGGGACCATCCTTCTCCAGTGGCCGTGATGACGACCTCCGGCCTCAAGGGGGAGTGTCTGAGTCAGATTCCAGGGGTGACTCGGGGACCAAAGCCTGTGCTGAATCCCTGCCCGCTGTTCCCGCGACCAGAGGAGGCTTTAGGAAGAGAAGCCGCAGGCATCACTCCTGGAACCACAGGGGTGATGGACTCATGTGATTACTGAAACACGACACGGCCGTGTGTTGATCTTCGTGGCCCGGGCTGCTGAAAGACACACGATCGTTTCCGGTTGGCAATGCGGAGCCTGGTCTGAATGCTCCCGGGACCTGAGCTCCTTCGGGTGGGGAGGCCTCGGCTATCAAGGCAGGAGGGTGTGACGGGGCCGCCGGGGACAGGCTGGCACGTGCCATACCATCAGCATTAACACTTTGTCCCAGACACACCCAGAGCTTGCACCGGGGAGCCTGGGGCTGAGGAGGGCACTCGCGGGCCACACGCGTGTGCACGCACACGCACGCAACCCGCACGCTCATGGACACACCGCCCTCCTCAGACGGGGGAGGACTTGGCCGAGGTGGCACAGGCTGGAATCCTCGGTCAGGAGGAGAGGAGGAGGCAGAGAGTGCCTCAGCCACAAATGCGGGGAAACGAGCTCTGGCCACCGTTTGACCGGGAAGAGGGCGGCCGGCGATTCTTCCTGGAGACAGATAAGCCGGTCCCCAGGGAAGCGGGGCCCATCAAGGGCCTCCCTGATGACGGTCGCACCGTGGGGCTTGCCCTGACCCCTGGGGCCCAGCTCGGAATTCAGCAGGTGAAATCTGCAAGGAGGCAAACGTGGCCAACCTGCTTCCAAGCAGAGGGAGGATGAAGTGAGACCACGTGTGACCACTGCGCACATTGGCCTGTCCCGAGAATGTGCCAGGTTCCTCCCTGTCTGTCCTGAGGGACCAGGCAAAGAGCAGGACGCGCAGGTCGGTGGAAAGAAGGCTGCGCCAGCACCCAAGGACCTGACCCTGGATGCTGAGGAATCTTGGGCGGGTCACATCATGTCCCCGAGACTCTGTGCCCTCGTCCGCCATGCAAGGCCTCTGGACCAACGGTCCCCAAGTGCAGTCACAGCTGAGAGTCCTGCTCTCTGCACGGAGGTCGGCGGGACGGCATAAGCCCTAATGGGGGAAGCCAGGAGGGGGCAGGGCGCGGGGAGGAGAGAAAAGGGAGGGAAGGAGGAAGCATCCAGGACATCTGTGCCTTTGACTCTAAATTTCAGTCTCCAAGTAGCCATTCCTCCCCCTCTGTGCCTGTTTCCTCATCAGCAGAATGAAATGAAAGTCCCTCCCTCGCAGGATTTTTGTCAGGATGGAAGCATAATGCTTCGCCACCTGCCAGCCACTAAGCACCAGGCACAGGTGGGCCTTTCTAAAACTTTATTTTTAGTTAATCGGATGGAGAATGGAGAAACGCAGACTCCGGTCTGGCGACCTTGGGTGAGCCCTTCTCTCTGGCCTCCGATCCTCATTCCTCCGGCCGGAGGCTGGCCGGCGGGATAGGCCCCAAGGCTCCCGGCATTCATGTCTCCTCTTCTGTGAACCGGGTTCTGCCTTGGAAGCGGAGCCTCCAAGTCCTAGGAAGCAGGTGGCAGAGGGTACGCCCGGTGCGGGATCCCAGAGCGTGCACTGAACATGGGCACGTGTGATGTCACCCGCTCTCCCTGTCTGCCCTGCGGGGGGGGGGCGAGCAGGTGGGGGGGGGGGGAGGGGGTTGCCGATGTTGCGGTGTTTAGGATTGCCTGCTAGTTATTACATTTGTGTCTTATTTGACCCTAAGTGCCATGTTGATGAGTAAATGTTCCCAGAGGATGCATCTGTCTTGCTTATCCTGGCCTGAGCTCCTTTACGTGTCCATCTTGGCTCGCTCGAGTTGTAATCCACTTTAGGTAGACGGAAAGAAGTGAGTCCTGTGCCATCTGTCCATTCTGACTCCATCGCCGCCATTTTTTAAACCCCTGAGGGCCACCCTCCAGAGGGATAAAGCAAAACATTCTGTGGCATTCTGCCGGGGTTTCACAACGTGTGGTATCGTCACATGGTATTTGATGGGACGCTATGCAATGTTCTGGGTCACATTCGTGGGGGTCCCAGCCACCCTGCTGGAGCTCCGGTAAGGCTGGTGGGGGACCTCCCACCTCTTCACAAGATAGGAGAGAGATGCCACTACCCAGGTCTCAGATGGGACCTGGGTAGGAAACCAAGAAGCCTCAATTTGGGGGCGTGGTCGATGCAAAGAGTTTGAGATCCTAGGGGCTGGGGTCGGTCAAGCCAAGGCCAGTTACCTGAGGGAAGAGCCCGGGTGCCAAGAGCAGGACTGGGTCTACGAGTAGGATCGGTGAGGAGGGAAGGCCTTTCCAAAGAGGGGGTGCTGCCTTTGTGAGACTCCGACAGGCCAGGCCAGAGGCAGAGCACCAGGCCCCCCACTCTAGGTGGACACAGTTGGGCAGAAGTCCCCAGAGGAGATCAGCCACCATGATAGGAAGTGACATTTAGAAAATGCACTTGGAGGGGCTCCCGGGTGGCTCAGTCGGTTAAACATCCAACTCTTGGTCTCGGCTCAGGTTCTGATCTCAGGGTTTGTGAGATCGGGCCCCAAGTTGGGCTCTGTGCTGACAGTGCAGAGCCTGCTTGGGATTCTCTCTCTCTCTCTCTCTCTCTCTCTCTTTCTGTCCCTTCCTCTCTCTCTCTTTCTCTCTCTCTCTCAAATAAACTTTAAAAAAATGTTAAAAAAAGAAGAAAACATACTTGGAGCTGGATAGTTAACTACACAAAAGGAAAAAATGTTTCAGACACATTAATCTCCTAATACTGTTCTTCATTCTTATTCTTTCATCTGCATCCCCACCCCCATGACTCATGGACCGTCCCTCCCCGCCTCCAACTCCTCCCGCCCCAGGAGCTCGGCTCTGTGCACGGAGGCCTCGAGTGTCGGCCTGGCTGGCACCACCAGGACCAAGGAGCTGAATGGAAATTCAACTTTAACCCAAGTTCCAGCCTCTCGAGCAAACTAAAATAGCACACGGCCTTGCTTTTGGTGGACAGTCATCAATCTGGCCACGTCAGCACCCACTGGCAGTTTTGTGTATCTTTGTTTAAAAAAAAAAAAAAACCCGGGGCGCCTGGGTGGCTCAGTCGGTTGGGCGTCCGACTTCGACTCAGGTCACGATCTCACGGCTTGTGAGTTCGAGCCCCGCGTCGGGCTCTGTGCTGACAGCTCAGAGCCTGGAGCCTGCTTCCGATTCTGTGTCTCCCTCTCTCTCTGTCCCTCCCCTGCTCGTGCTCTCTCTCCCTGTCAAAAATAAATAAACGTGAAAAATAATTTTTTTTGAAAACCCAAGAGCAAATCAAATATTAAAGTTGTGTGTGTGCAGTAACCTTTTACTTCCAAAACATGGGGCACCCGGTGGAGGAACAAGGGGTGAATGAAGCCAAAAGAGAACCACTGGCCTTTGTCCATGGTCCAACCCCTACTGAACCCCGGGGTCAGGCGAACAGGAGCCCCACCCCCACCCTGCCCGGCTCCAGACTGTGCTCGAAGGCTGGTAAGACTTCTACTGATATATTGGTTTAATGAACAAATGTGGGGCCCACATTTCACTGTTTTCTGCTCCTGCTGATTAATGTGGGCCCACGGCCCTGTGCAGTCACCCCCACTACACGCACACATGCACACACACACATACATGCACGCATGCACGCACACACACACACACACACCTGCTCAAGGATGTGGGGGACTGCCCCTGGAGGGGTCTCACCTAGGCTTGTACACAAGAACAGTAGCTGTGGGACAGGCGTGTCGTGTGCCCATCTTTTTCCTCTGGCTCCAGCCCTCCCACCACCTTCGAGCCCACCTGCCTGGCATCAGCACATCCCGAAAGGCATCCGCCGCTTCTTCAGGTCGCCCCCGGGGTCCCCTGGGCGCCACTGTCCTCTAAACCCCCATGGCGGCATACCCTACATGCAGGTGTTAGGACTCTGACGGGCCAGCAGCATGAAACATTCTCCAGGCTTCTCAGAGGATTCTGGGAGAAGGTGAGAGAAGAGAAAGGTTAGTATTACCTTTTCCCACCTGGAGGGAGGCTTGTGGACCCCAGCCCCATCTGCCCTTTCCGGTATCTGAGTAGTAAAGTCTCAGAATGAAGGAAATGTATACTTTTCCTAGGTTACTCATCAGTAGTGTGCCGGCAGGAGGCAAAAATGGCCATCCAAGCACTATCCGTCCACTCCCCGAGTGGTTATCTATTGACCTACATACAGCATGCTCAGTGCTTTCCGGAGAGAATTAGGCACAAGTTTTAGAGCTTAATCAGGTAGAGGAATCAAACAGTGATGTGATTTGGATCAAGCAATGAAATAATACAGGAAAAGAACAAGGTTGGAGACAGGGAAATCACAGAGTTACTCACCGATATTTATAAACAGGAGATAAGAAGGAGGAGTCTAGATCATTTAGGATGTAACGCCTTAAAATTCGCCAGTGACGTCGTAGGCACGCAGGTTTCTTGGCTGGGTGACTGGGCGGGGGGTGGTGGTGGCGGGGACCTTCACAGACATCAGAAAGCCAGGAGGAGAAGATCTGGGGAGAGGGGATGAGGTTTTGGACTTGCTGAATTGTCGGCATCTGGAGACGTCGGGTGACGAGAAAGTCTTCTGGGCCCGGCGGGCTGGCAGCTGAGACCCCAGAAATCGCGTCACCGGCTGAGCCAGCCAGCGAGTGCCTCCCAGCCAACGCTTTGGTGGGGAGCTGTCTGGAGACAGACCGGACCGTGGTACGGTGAGGAGGATGTCAAAAGCTACACCAGAGAATATGGATTTCGAGCAGGCGGAAGGTACGAGCCAGCAAGGGCAGACACGAAAGAGGTTTTGTCACCCATTCGTCAAGGGCCGTGGGGCAACGAGACCAGATGTGGCTGCACAAAAACGCAAAGAATTTGACAATTCATGCCACAGACAAGAAGAGTCTGTTAAGGCCCGGGGCAGGCAGCCCGGAGTTACAGGTCAGACAGGACTCTCAGGTGGGGTGGAGGGGTGGAGGGGTGGAGGGGTGGAGGGGTGGAGGGGACTGCCCCTCGCCAACCGACGGCAGGTGGGGTCAGACACATACCTACAGCGACGCCCTGCATCAGGAGCAAAGACGTCGCCACGGAAAAGCCGCGGTGTCTGGGTCCAAATGTCCCCAGCTGGGCTCCTGGGGGGATCCCTATGACCCAGACCCATTCTGACTACCCACCCTGTGGTACACGTGTGACCCAAAACCCAGCGTTGCTATCATCCTCCTCCTGGGGGCCAGGCCCATCCTATGCTGTGGAGTCCTCCCCCACAGCCCAGGCCACCTGGACTGCTCCTTTCATTTGCCTAGTGAGGAATCCAAGGGACAGAGAAGGAAGGGACTTGCCCAGTTCTCACTGCGGGGACCCAGCAGATGCTTTGGAGTTAGAAGTAGGGGGTGAAATGAGTTATTACTTCTTTAAAAAAAAAACTTTTAATGTTTATTGATCTATTTTGAGAGAGAGAGAGTGTGAGCCGGGAAAGGGGCAGAGAGAGAGAATCCCAAGGAGGCTCTATGCTGCCAGCATCAAAGCCTGATGCAAGGCTCGATCCCATGAACCATGAGATCACGACTGAGCCGGAAACAAGAGTCAGATGCTTAGCTGACTGAGCCACCCAGGCACCCCAACGAGTCATTATTTCTAAAGTGCTCACAGAAAAAATATCTGGTCAATTAAAACTCAGTTGGGACTCCCAGACCCAAGTTTGCTCCGTTAAGTACGTGGGCTGATTCCCACGTACTAGCAATGGTGTGTAAGAGGCACCTGGCTGTTTTCCACACATGGTATGGCCCGTTATTTCCTTGTGAATATGATGGAAATCAGTCATGATGTCTACCATCCATCAGGGCAAATGTAAAATCAAGACCTCTCTGCTCGCAGGGCCCAGTCTAGATGTGTCTGTGACCACGTGACGAGACCAAAGAGTGCAGTGGAAATCTCCACTGGCCCAAACTCTCAAAAACACATTAAAAGGATCGTACACCATATGACCAAGTGGGATTTCACCCCAGGGAGAAAGGATGATTCGACATCTATAATCAATCAACGTCACATGAATAGAATGGAGGGTAAAGACCATATGATCCTCTCAATAGACGCAGAAACAGCATTTGACAAAGTACAACATCCTTTCATGATAAAAGCCCTCAACAAACTGGGTATGGAAAGGATGTACCTCGATATAATAAAAGCCATGTATGACAAGCTCACAGCTGACCTCACACCCAGCAGCAAAAGGTCAGAAGCATTTATTCTAAGAGCAGGAAAGGCAGGATGCCCACTCTTGTCACTTCTATTCAACATGGTACTGGGAGTCCTAGACAGAGCAATCGGGCAGGACAAAGAAATAAAAGGCATCTAAATCGGAAAGGAAGAAGTAAAATCGTCTTTATTAGGAGATGATATGCTCTTATATATAGAAAATCCTAAAGTTACCACCACAAAACTGTTGGAACTAGCCAAAGAATGCAGTAAAGTTATAGGATATAAAAATCAATGTACAGAAATTGGTTGAGATTCTATACACAAATGACAAAATATCTGAAAAAGAAGCAAAGAAAACTATTCCATTCAACACGAGAACAATAAAATACTTCGGAATAAATGTAACCAAGGAAGTGAAAGATCCTTTCTGTTCCATTGCAATACAATGAAAACTATATGACTGATGAAAGATATTGAAGAAGACGCAAATGGGAAGATAGCCCATGTTCATGGATCAGAAGAATTAATAGTGTTAAACTGTCTATACCAGGCAAAGGCATCCATAGACTCAATACAATTCCCATAAAAATTCCAGATGCCCCAAATTTCTCCTTGAAAGACACCTCATGAAAAGTTACTGGCCCATCACACACACCTTCCAGAGGACCCTGCAGCCATGACTACTGCCCTGCTCAGCCCATGGAGAGCACTGTGGGGACAGCATCCAGAATACACTGCCCACATGGGGAGATGTCCATAGCAGTGGAGTCCCCAAGAGCAACAATGATGGGAGACAGCAGGCCAGGGAGAAGGACATGTGAATGACTGTCTTTGGGTTGGAATGTCCCCTGCAGGGAAGGGACTGTGTCCCCTGCGGGTTCCTCTGAGCCTGCTCCTGGGCCTGGCAGGTGGCAGGTGCCCAGCAAGCATATGTGGTGGGGGCTGGAGGAAGGAGTGGGTGGAGGAATGTTTGCGGGGGGATTGGCGGGGCGGGGAGGCAAGGAATTTTGTAGAGAAGAGCAGATATATTCTAGGCAAGAGGACCCAGATCTCTGGCATCGGAGGGTCCGGGGGTGGCTGCTTCTGTGACCCTTAGGGTGGGGAAGCCCCTGCCCAGTTTCGACATGGGGCTTGGTCTGACTGCCTCAGGCTGAGCCAGGTGGCTCTCCTGGCTCCCCTGGGCATCCTGTCCCACAACCCCAACCTCAAGGTGCTACTTTCCTGCTGGTTTTCTGCCTCCCCCGCCAGGCTGGGGCCGCCATGCGTGCAAGGGCACAGGGGTGGGCCCATGGTGTGGGGGTGGGGGCAGTTCAGTACCATTTGTGAGAGGAATGAATAGGTTTTCCCGGAAGTTAGGGGGATGGGGGCTTGGGGTGCAGCTGGATGAAGAGGGGGAAGGAGTGGGGCTTCCTCCTTCCCACAGGCCTCCTGAGTCCCGAGTGTCTGGGTCCCAGCGAGGAAGCCAGCAGACAGCCACGTCCTGACTGCCGGGAGCGGTGACTCAGCCGCCATCTGTTATTGAATGGGAAGATGACAAACCAGTTGGCTTGCTCCCCCCACCCTTCTCTTTAATATGGCAAATCGAAAAATGTGCCTTTCTTGATCTATATTTTAATGATTCTGACTTGCTCGCTCTTACTTCTCTTAATTCAGCGGTAAATAAAGCTGTGATTGGCCCAGGAATCCCTACTGGGGCTTCTTTTGATTCTGCTCAGGGGGGGTTGGGGCTTTTTTTTAGGGGGTAGGAGGGTTTGGCCAGGTTAGACCCTTCCTGACTGCCGCTGGGAGGGACCGGTTCAATCCCACAGTTGCTGTTTGAATCACCAAGAAACGGGGCCTGGGAAAGCCCTCTCCCACCCCAGCCCACTTCAAAGAGGACAGGCCACGGTGGCCGGTGACAAGCCGGCCCTGCAGCGTGAATGAAGCCCGAGGCTGCACTGTCCCAGGCTGGCTATTCCGCTGACCCTGCACAGCCCCCTCCTTCCCCGGGCGGATCCCTGAGCTCACCTGCTGCGAGGTCCTGAGATTGGGGACTGCAGTCGGGGGTCTCGTGCATAGATTTTCTAGCTGTGGGACACCATGTTCCGATGTTTAAGAGCAAATGCTGCCTCCGCCACTCACTCTTCAAGTGACCTGAGCGGTTCCCCATGCGTGGACAGGCCTTCGGCTGGGGTCGTGAACGGGGAAGACAGCGCCCGCCCCCACCCCTTCCTCACAAAGCCCTGAGGAGCTCTGCCTGGGCCCCAGGGGAGGGAAGCGCCCAGGAGAGGCCAGCTGTGGCCCGGTATTGTCACACTCTTCCTGTTGTACACTCTTCCACTGGGCTCTGTGACCGGGAGAGCCCCTCTCAGGCTGGGCCCATCTCTGATCCCCGAGCCCCAAGCAAACTGCAGTAGCTTCCGGCTCGGGAGGCTACCGAGAACATGCGTTCAGAGTGTAACAAACCAGGGTGTGGATCCGTTTATCAGCTGCGTGACCTGGGGCGAGGCGGCCCTCCGAGACTCAGTTTCCCGATCTGTTCAGCCGGGCCCAACCACCCATTCACCACGGGCAGGAGTCGATGATACAATGCAGGGCTCAGCAAACCAAAAGTCAGTTAAAAGACTGCTGGGTTTTCCTCGTTGATGACAAGTTTGGCCCAACTGCCCTGGGGCCCCACCCCGCTACACCTGTGGAGCCACCAGACCCCTGCTTGGACAGAGGGCTCATTGGGGCGGGGGGGGGGGGGGGTGGGGGGGGGTGCTGCGATCTGGCCACGTGCTCTGCCTCAGTCCAAAAGCCACGCTCACGTGACCATCGTCAGTGGATTGATGAAATTAAGCACAGATGGCTACTTTGTTGTTGTTCTTTGAACTGACAGCTGCTGGTATAAAAATAAATTAAATTAAATTTCACATAAGTCAGACTTTTTTGTATTTTTTTTTTAAATGATCTAAGTTTTTTTTTTTCTGTTGTTGTCGTTAAATTGTTTTCTTTCTTTTTACCATGCAGAGGCAGAGAAAACTCCAGGGCGGCAGAAACAAGAATTACAAGGAGAGCGCTCCAGTGTGACCCCCAGATTTGGAGAAAGGTCTCCTCTATCCTGCCCACAGCCCCACACCCTTCACAGCTTTAAAAGCCACTGGAGCTACAAGGTTAAAAAAAAAAAAAAAGTCTTGGCACCTTTGTCTTAAGAGCCACAGGCCAGGGAGTCAAACAGGACTGGGTTTGAATCCAGATTTAGCCACCTGCTATCCATGTGCCCTCGGGCAAGCCATTCAACTTCTCCGCACCCCCGTTCTCCCAATCCCATCCAGCTGAGGGGTAGTGACAATGCCTCCCAGGAAGGCACCTACGGCCTCAGCAGTTCTTGGCGTGTTATTAGTTGCACACCCTTGAGTAAATAGAAAATCTTTCCTCGTGGAAGGAGTATTGTGAAGAGAAAAGCCACCGTCCATGGAAAGAAACCCCCAGCCCCACCCGTCTCCAGCTGGCGCTCGAAACCCACCAGCTCAACCCCTCCCTCTCCCTTCCCCACATCACATCCTGTGCTCTGGGTGTGCGGGCACAGCCACGGGCCTGCACAGAAGTAGGGGGGCTTGGCCTGGGTCTGGAGCAGACGGCCCTCCATCCCAGGCTCTGGGGTCTCCCTTCCCCTTCCCGTGGCTTCCTTCTTGGACAGCCTGCTCCGGGCCCCAGCTGACTGGTCCGGGGGGTGAGCGTCTGGCCCAGGCAGACCGATCCCTGGGGCAGGCCTTTCCCTGGGGTTTTTCTACAAGAGGGAAGGTGGGGAGAATCGTAGTGTTGGCTGCTAAGCCTCGAACCTTCGCCAAAGGTAGTCTGAAGACAGAGGATGAGAGATGGGGAGTCAATCCCGGGGGGCCTTTCAGACCCCAGGCCATTCTTTCCCGCTTCTCTACTGTATCCTGACCCTTCCCACAAGGCAGCTGGTCAACCGGGCTGTGGCCTCTTTCTGCCCGAGCAGCTGGGTGGCTGTCATTGGGACCAAAACGTCCCGTTCATCTTGCCCTGACCGGTGGAGGAGAGGATCTGCGTCGTCGATGAGAAGAGAAGGCAGAGCCCTGAAGGCCAGCGAAGGGCCGAGATGCTCGGAAGAGGCCCATTATGACAGGGAGTATGACAGCTTCCTGGCAGAGGCAGTGCTAAAACAGAGGCGGGCAAGCCAGAGTGGCCTTGGACATGCACAGACAGGGAAGGGACTTCCATGCCGAAAGAACCACGTGAGCAACAGTGGCGGGGGGGGGGGGGGGGGGGGGGTTCGAGGGCAAGATAGGCATGGTGTCGTGTGCATGGTAGAGAAGAGGAACAGGGGAAATAGTGCTAGGGAGGTGGGCAGGGTCAGATCATAAAAGGCCTAAGTGCCACGCTAAAGGATAAACATTTGTCTATAATCAGGGATGGCAAGAATGTGCGTGCACACACACACACACACACACACACACACACTGCTCTTCCCTCTCAGCCCCTGGCAGGCACTTCTAACTGACCCCACTTTTCCTCCCCACTGAGGTGAGACATGGTAGCTTCAGAACCCTTCCGAAGGATTAATGCTCCCGGCTGACTAGAAGTACAAATGGGGTAAAAATCCATTTGCCATCCCTGCTGCCCACGACGGGGAAGCTACCGCATGGTGCACCCCCAGCCCAGGCCCCCCAGGGCAGCGACGCGGTCCTATCTGGATGTGAGCAGGGCACCCCCGGCTGCTGGGGCGAGGATGGGGGGAAAGCCAGGGAAGAGCCTGGAAGACCAGGCTATAGCAATAAACCAACGAACAGCGACCGTGGGTATAGTGACGGAGACGGAGGAGAAGGCAGGCAGGACAGACGCTCACGGACTAGGCACCACCCGGCCGCAGGTGGACAGGAAGGGAAGAAGTTGTGGGCGCGTCCAAGTTCACGCCTGGGGCCTGGAGGCGGGACTGGGCTTGGGCAGATCACAGCTTTGCAGTGAACCTCTGACCCCTCCTGGGGCTGCCTCCCCACCCCCCGCCCGGGAGCTAGGGCTCAAGCTCCACTTCCTGGGCAGGCTTCTCAGGCTTCTCTCCAGGAGGGCCCCAGAGCTGCCCACAGAGTACACGAAAATGAGCACAGGAGGGCCCGAAGCTGGGAAGGAAAGCGAGGTCACCTGCTCCCAGGAAACACCTTTCTGAGAATCCAAGGCACGGGCAGGGCACACGAGCCAACCCTTTCGTCAGTCACTGCAGGCTTTGGACCAGACCCTGCCCTTCCCTGGGCCTCCGACCGCCGTCCAAAAAAACAGAGGAAATTAACAAGACCAGTGACTTCTAAGTTTGTTTTTTTTTTAACCAGCCCTTTACTCAAATTCCACACACACCCCCCTTTAAGTATATAGAAAGGGATCCCACTAAACGTTACACTCAATCTCTGTTCTAGTGACAGGTGACAACGAATCACCTTGCTTGTCAGTAGCTCCCTGTCCTGAGGGCAGAGCTGTGTCCCCCACGGTGGACAGAAAGAAATCAGTGAGGGCTGCTGAGTCCCAAGGGTCGGGGATGGCCCAGCCCTATTCTGATGGAGCACCAAGGATCACGGGTCCCCTGGACTATGGCCACCTGTGGGATTCAAGCGCTGAGCCCCCAATCCTGTGGCCCAAGCGTGGCCTGGGGAAGGGGCACAGGCCTCCTCCTCGGGCAGCAGCAGACCCCCATCCTCCAGCGGACAGACAGCATGACTCAGGCTACCCCAGGAGGGAGCACAGTGCTCAGAGCCACATCCTGTCCAGCTGGGTGGAAAGCAACAACGAACCGGCACCCTTTCCGGATGCCTGCGCTCCGGGCTTGATCAGCTCTGCAGGGAGAGGAGCGGCGTCCAGGGGGGGACCCTGTAGACATCCGGTGGATGGGGCAGCGTATGCCATTTCGTTAGAAAATGACACCGCATGAGAATTTGTGGAGCGCTTCTTACTAGTCTTATGCAGAGCAGGAAACAGAAATCGCTCTTGCCATAGAAATGCGAAAGAGTGTTCCTGAATCTCACGCCTGCCCACCTGCCCCGGTAAGGTGCCCTCCAGATCCAAAGTGCCCGATGGGAACCCACAGGCCCAGAGAATTTCTGAGAACTACCCTCCACACCCCAAAGTCCATTCTCAGGGCGCCCTCAAAAGAACCCTGGACTCAAAGCCAGAAAAACCAGGGTTCCTGGGCCCCGCGATGACGCATAATACGGTAGTTACTTCTCACCAGCCTGTCTGATAGAACTTTCTGCAGTATCGACTTATTCTACACTGTGCTGTCCAGGACCGTAGTCACTAGCCACAGGTGCCTGTTACACAGTGGCAAGGTGGCTAACACAACTGAGGACCTGAACTTTTTAAATTTTACGGAATTTTTTTTTAACGTTTATTTATTTTTGAGACAGAGAGAGACAGAGCATGAACGAGGGAGGGGCAGAGAGAGAGGGAGACACAGAACCCGAAACAGGCTCCAGGCTCTGAGAAGTCAGCACAGAGCCCGACGCGGGGCTCGAACTCACGGACCGCAAGATCATGACCTGAGCCGAAGTCGGACGCTTAACCGACTAAGCCACCCAGGCGCCCCTAAATTTTATGGAATTTTAATGGAAATAGCCGCTTGGGGCTACCATAGTGGCAAACAAGCTTCAAATTCTGAGCCTCAGTTTTCTTTTTTTTTTTTTTTAAGTTTATTTATTTTGAGAGGGAGCATGAGTGAGGGACAGAGGGGCAGAGAGAGAGAGAGAGAGAGAGAGACAGAGAGAATCCCAAGCAGGCTCCATGCTATCAGCTCAGAGCCCAATTCGAGGGCTTGAACTCACGAACCGTGAGATCATGACCTGAGCCGATGTTGGACACTCAACCGACTGGGCCACCCAGGTGCCCCCTGAGCCTCTGTTTTCTAATCTGTGAAACGGGACTAGGAGTCCCCACCTCCTGGGGGATTTGAGGGATGAACTGAGATGTGTGGATATAAAGGGACTTCATGAGCTAAGAACTAGTGAAGAAACAAAGGATTCCACTCAGCAACCTTCGGTTCATTGCTTTTATCCTCACGAGTCCCTCTGAAGCACCAGGCACTGGGCTGGAGCCCTGGGGGCTGCAGGGCATGAGCTCGCCACGCAGTGGGAGTCAGGCTCTGAAGGTACAGTCACCCCAGTGCGTGCTGTGATGACGCTAAGGACAGTCTGGTCAGCCAGTGGCAAGGATGTGGGTTTGTCTTTCTCGAAGAGCTGCCCAGGTGGCCACAGGTAGACGTCTTGGGTGGCACCTTTGCTCACCCCATGACATTAGCGCTGCCCCCGGGCTCCCAGCTGTGGACCACTGGGACCCAACTCTTGAGGCTTCTGCTGACGGAGCGCAGGGCTCTCCTGATTCTGATGACAGCACATCGTGCGGCAGGAATCGTCCCCAAATGGATCCCTTCCCTCGGGCAACTGACAGGTCAGATCAGTTGCTTTCCAATGCAGGCGATTTTATTTTTCCATTGATAGGGAGAGGACAGAAGGGTGGAGCAAAGTTCTGCCGACTCTCTGTGGATCCCAGGTTGAACACCGGCTTCGCCCCCTCTCGACTTGGTTTCCCAATTTGAAAACGATGGAGGTTGGGCCAGGTGACCTTCGCGGTGCATGACAGCTGTGACTTTCCCCAATTCTGAAAAAAAAAAAAAGTCCGTATAACGACAACGATGATGGTGGTGACGGTGAAGAGCTGCAGCCGCTACCGATTTAGGGACGTTTCCTTGTCTCGAGACGCTGGGCTAACGTGTCAATCCGTGTTAATCCCTCGTCGGTGAGGGGGGGATTATTACCTTCATTTTTTGCTTTTAACTTTTTGTAATTTTTTTTTTTTATTTTTAAGAGAGAGAGAGAGCACACAGGAGCAGGGAGGGGCAGAGAGAGAGAGGGAGACGCAGAATCTGAAGCAGGCTCCAGGCTCTGAGCTGCCAGCACAGAGCCCGATGTGGGGCTCGAACTCACGAACCGCGAGATCATGACCTGAGCCGAAGTCGGCTGCTTAACCGACTGAGCCACCCAGGTGCCCCGGGATGATTACCTTCCTTTTGCGGATGATGCAGGCAAGGCTTGGAGAGGGAAGTGGCATGGCCCGAACTCACAGAGCCCACCGATGCCGGAGCTGGTGTGACGACCCCAGACCCCTCTCCTGCACAGCTCACAGTCTGAGTACCTGAAACACCGTGTCCCTCCCTGCCTCACAGGGTTGGGAGACCCGGGAGCATATCACGTCTGGGGTCTCAAACATCAAGCCTACAGGCATCACGTGATCCCGTCCCCTCAGTTAAAAGGTGGGGACCACGTCCTCGAGAATGGAAGGAACTGACTTAGGTCCCAGTGTGTGGTGGCACATCTTCCTGAGAGCTAGCTCCGAGAAGATCCGAGAAAGGTCTCTGCCACCTGCGAGGGGCTCCTTGCTAATGTGTGGAAGAAGACCCAGGAATGGACAGACGGACTGACCTAGACGGGCTGCCGCTAGCTAAGCAGACTTAGCCAAGGTCTTCGGTGCTCTCCGTCTGGCTCCCATCTGAAGACGGGGTGACCACGGCCCCCTCCCGCCACGGGGACGGTGGATGTGCTGTTGGCACAGGAACACGGCTCCAGGCTCTGCTCTGGGTGCACAATGGGTGCTCCGGGGCGCTGCAGCCCAGGGACTCACAACCCCGTCCTCCCCGTGGAGCACAGGTGTTCTGGAAGCCTGCAAGTCCCGGTCAGGTGAGAGGGCCGTCCGGCCGCCAAAAAGCCGGGCCCTCGGGAAGGACATGGAGCTGGGGACGCGGCCCAGGCCCCTCCGTCCATAGGGTCCGTCCTCGGGGCTGAGTCCCCGGCCGCGTGGCCATCCAGGAGCCTGGCAGCCGCCCATCCCAGTAGCACCAAGAGAAGACGATTTCAAGTAAATTAAAAACAAGCATGTGTGTTTCTCCTTTGCCCATCTGCGGCGGTTTCTCGAAGCACCAGCTCGTGGAGTGGGGGGAAGGAACAAGGCGGAAGTAGAAAGGCTCTTGGAGGAGCTGGAAAAATTAGCAATTAGGAGGGAAAATCGTAATGAGAAAATGAGCCTTAATAAGGCAAACACAATACTGCGGCAGCTTTCCTCTTGCTCCCTCGCCGAAAACAAGCGGTGACTTCATGTCTGGGTTTCTCTGCTTTCCCGCGCCAGAGCCAACTGGGAAAGAGCCGGAGAAAAATGTCTCCATTGTCCCTAGACGGGGTCCCTGGCATCCAGGAGAGAGGAGGCTCGCCTAACTGTGATGATGAACAGGACAGTCCGTGGCGGCCTCTCGTGGGACACCTGCTCTGCTCTCGGCCCCGTGGCCTGTGCACATGCTCCATTAAGTCAGGGCGGGCTGGGTTATGATGTGGGAACAGCCCAAGCCCTCAGTGGCTTAACTCAGCCAAATGGACTTATTCACTGTCTGACACAGGTTGCCAGGGAGCTAGGTGAGCACAGTCCTCAGGGATGGAGACTAGCCAGGGGGTCCACCCGCCTACGTGCCTCTGTGGTTGTCCTATTGGGGGTGGGGGGAGGGAGTCCCTTCCTGGGTCTTCTAACAGTTTTCACTGGACAGGACACTTATCACTTACACTCACATTTTATTAGCCAAGGCAATTCACTTGGCCACACCTAACTTCAAGGGGGCAGGGAACTACATTCCTAATCAACGCAAAGGAGGATCTAGAAAATCCATGACCAGCCCTCACGACTTCCACACACATGTTCTCTAACCGTGTCCCTGGCAGGGGGACAGTCTTTACCAATGCTACTATCCACACCTCACAGGTAAGGCAGCCCCAGGGACAGGGTGTGTGCCCAGCTCACTCACTCACCCGTGTGTTCATCCAGCCTCGATCACTTACACATTCATTCAACAACCAACCAATCTTGGCTTGTTAGTTTCCCGTAATTCATTCAACGTTCAGCCAACATCGCTTGAGGACGAGCACAGCGCTGGGCACTGAATCAACAAAACACACAGACCCTGGGGCACCCGGGCGGCTCAGTCGGCTAAGCGTCTGACTCCTGGTCTCGGCTGCAGTCATGTTCTCACGGTTGTGAGATCGAGCCCCTGCGTCGGGCTCTGCGATGACGGTGCGGAGCCTGCTCGGGATTCTCTCTCTCTCCCCCTCTCTCTCTGCCCCTCCCCACTGTCTCTCTCTCTCCCTCAAAATAAATAAATAAACACGTAAAGAAACAGACACGCAGACGCTGGTGTCGTGGACCTCACATTCTCAGGGGAGACAGACAACCAAGAAAGCAGGTATGTGAACAAGAGAAAGATTCCGAGGCCGAAGAAGGACATTATGAGAAGGGTGAGATCAGCCGGGCGAATGAATGGGTGCACACGTGAGTGAAGGAATGTTCTCCAGCTGGACCTGTCCAGACCCAGCTTGAGGGCTGAAAGGCAACGAGAGAAGGACTTCGGAATCAGAAATGAGGTTGTGGGTTCCAGCCCGGTCATTTTCTGGAGGTAAGGTCTCGGGTAAATTACTTAATCTCTGTGGGCCTCGGTTTCCCCATCTTTACAAAGAGGATGAGGAAGCTTGCCGTCAAGGACCACGTGTGTTTGGAGAGTTGCTATCAAGTGTCACGGGCAGTAAACGTGCCGGTGCACGTTCAGCAGACGGCGGCTGACGGCAATAACGGCCACCCACAGAACGCAGGTCAGGGGAAAGGAGAGGGGCCGTGGGGTCACTCAGATGCAAAGAAAACCGTGCGCAGAAGCCTGGGGGAGTGGGGGTTGGGCTCGGCTCCTGCCCAGACGCCGTCTTCCAGCCTGTGAAGTGGGGAGTTTGGGTTTTCCTGGGTCTCAACCCCGCCCTCTCTGGCCCATGAGTTAATACCGTTAAGGGCCAGCAGACAGACACCCTCAAAACGGAAACAGCTGTCTCTTTTATAAATACTGATGTTGATCGATGATATCATTGCCCCTTGCAGTGTATAACTTCCCCGGTCTGTCTGCAGATGCTGGAAGCCACTAGCAGTGACATCGTGGGAAGCTGTACATGGCTGGTGGCCCTGCTGTGGGTCTCTAATCACCTCCAGAGGCCTGGTCTAGGGACGCCCCGAGTTCTCACTTGGGGGCATCGGCACCATCTGGGAACTCGGTCCCAGGGCACCTGCAGGGCGCCTGAGCGCCTGGGAAGATCGGGAACGGCGCCCACTCGTGGTGGGAATTCCCACCCGGCGGCCGTCCTGGAGGAGGTGTGCTGGCGGCTCGTGAGGGCCTCCCTGAGCTTTTGTAGTGCGTCCAGGACGGGCGTTCCTACGGGACAGAGCCCGTGCCCGCCACCGCCCCCCTGTGGCTGTCTTTGGCTCCGTGTCCTCTGCCCCCACGCCCTGCTCCGTATGCAGGCAGGTGATTGTGGGGCCCTGTCTTCAGGAGGGCAGGAGATGCCCACTCCAAGGCCAAGTGGCCAAGAAGTCACTTCGGGTGCCACCGCCCCTCACCCCCCCCCCCCGATGATCTTGGGCAAGTCACTTCCTCTCATCAGCAACATGGGGTGAGCGGACAGACAGATCCTACCGGCCCCGCCACCCTGGGGAGAGGTCAGGCTGGCCATCACACATGTGGGGGCTCGAGGACGCGAGTGGAGGAGAGAGGGGCGGGGAAGGCGACGCCTGGAAGGCGGCCTGAAGCCCCCAGCCCCTCCGTACACGGTGGACGGGCAACACCTGGGACACGCTGTTTGGCCTCTGTGTGCCCGCTGCCTCTCCCATCTGGCTTTTCAAGCTTCGGACCGGCTCGCAGGGCACCAGCACCAAACATGCTGCGGGTGGAAGGCTCCTCGCTGCCAACGATCACAAGAGGGGCGCATGAAGGCCCGGCGTCGCCGTGCATTTCCGGCCCTCCCACAGCCAAGCCCGTCCTTCCAGCCCGGAAGGGCCAGAGCGAGGGAAACAGCTGGGCTGCCTGTGCGTGTGCCTTAATGGGAGTTATAATTTCTCCGGCTCTCCATCCAGAAACGGGAGCGATGTACATAATTTATGGGGGTCTGGGTCTGCGCAGCCGGGCTGGGCGCCCGCTTGCTCGCAGTTGAACGGATGTAGGAGAATTGGAAAAGCACCCCGAGGGGGGCCTGCTGGGAGCTGCCGCCCTCACCTGACTCCTCAGCCCTGCTCCTCGGGAAGCTGAGCATCGGGGGCTGAAGGAGAAACCTGGAGCTGACGCCTCCCTGGGCCCCAGGTTCTGGGCGCAGCAGGGGGAAAAGGGATCCGCAGGTTATATTATTGGGTGGCTTTTATAGCTCTGAGTCACAGCCCAGCTGAAGAGGGGGCGTGTCATGGGGTCCTCTCGTTTGCCCTCAGTCCTGATGCCAACCTGGGTGTTTTTAATCCCAGCGACTCCCACGGGAATAGCAGGAGTATGAGGGCAAGGGTCCCTGTCTGGCTGGTTAGCTGCTGTGGCCTCAGCGTCTAGAATGGGGCTTGGCTCACAAGGGGTGCTCAGTACGTGGTTGTTGAATGCCCAAGTGAGCTCAGATCTCAGCAGACATGAGGGGTTGGTGTGGCCGAGTTGGCGAGAGACAGGTCTGAATTTGAATCCGAATCCAAATTCTACCACTGACTTGCCGTGGGACCTTGCACAACTTAAATCTCCTTTTAAACCCTCTGTGCTTCCGTTTCCTTCCCTGCAAAATGGGGATAACGGGGTTATTCTCCTGGGACCCTCCTGGGGCATCTCCGAGTTGGGCACAGGGGCCAGGGGAGCAGCAGACACGGCTGGCATGGCAACCATGAACCAACGCGGAGCTCGGGAACCCATCCCATAGACCAGTGGTTCCCAACAGGAGGAGAGTTTACCCCGCCCCCGGGGGGGACATTCGGCCACGTCTGGAGACGTTACACGCCGCTGGCATGTAATGGACTGAGGCCAGGGTTGCGGCTGAACCCTCTGCAACGCGCAAGGCAGCCCCCCACAAGAAAGGATTACCTGGTCCGAGATGTCCATAGCGCTGAGGTTGAGAGACCCCGGACTAGGCCCAGGGGGTGCTCAGAGCCTCAGATTTTCCACCTGAAAAGAGGGAGGAGGACGAGGGCATCGCAACGTGGGTGGACTCACACCAAGTAGGAGCCTTCCAAGGAGGCCCCCAACCCTGCCACGGCCCAGAGGGCAGGGGGAGGAAGAGGGGGCCAGGAGCAACGGGGGCCTCGCAGGGGAGGTATGCTCCCTTGAGCTGCTGAGTGAGCGGTGGTGCTCCAGGGTGGGGCTCCGCTCACATAAGCCCGCACACGAAGGCAGGAACTCCGGCAGCCCTGACTGACCGCAAGTAACCGTGTCGCAGTTGAAGAACTTTCCGGCATTTCTTCTTTAATCGTACCTCTGCCAGCCAACCGCGGGCCTTCCCTCCTACCAGGTGCAAAACAAACCAGGTTTCCTTAGACGGACTCTGCCCCCAGAAGGCCCAGGAGGGAGCAGGTGAGCTCTGCACAATGTGACCAAGAGCTCGGATATCGAGACTGAGCGGCACCAGCATCCAAAACCACCCCCCAGGGTTCTAGAGCCACCAACTCTGAGGTTCAGGAAATCGCCCCGAGGTTCCAGAACTGTCCACCAGGATTCTAGAGCCAACGGTTCTGGTTCTGGAGTCCCAGAACTGTCTGCCGTGGTATTTTGGTTCTCTAGAGCCATACCCAGGGGTTCAAGAGGGCAAAGACTCAGGAGCAACACATTCTGTGACTCTGGAAGCACGGGCTTTAGTGTTCCACCTCTTGCTCGGGGACCCCGTCCACACTGTGCTGAACCATCACAGAGAACGAGGGTTTTCAAGCTGACGGTTCCGGCTGGCCTGCAGCTGCATGGCTGGCCCGGTGCTAAAAGCAGGGTGTCCTGAGTTCCTGGTCTTCTTGCTAGAGGCGACTCCCTGCAGGGACGGAGGGCAGAGGGTCTGCCACCGTGGTCTGCACAGGCCTGGCACAGTGGCCCAGCTCCCCCTGGGAGTGCATTCTTCGAGGCTCCTACCAGGGGAACGCAGCTGAGCTATTTGGTCCAGGAGTCTGGTTGGAAAGAGCCCTTGTGCTCAATAATGCATTCTCCCTAAATGGGGACATCCATCAGGTGGCGGAGGCAGCCTGCACCCCTGCCTGGGTCAGGCCCGGATGACAGATCTGTCCCAGAGCCCCGCAGCTTCCCCAGCCCCCGGGGCCTGACAGGCTCAGCTCCTCAACCCAACAGCCAGAATATTCCATGGGCTTGAATAATGCAGGCCTCCCGCATCCCAGCGAACCAACTGGGGCTGGTGGGAAACTGCAGACAGGAAGGCTGGTGGGCTCCCAGTTTGTTTCCCTGACCATTTAGAAGCAGGGGAGGTGCCCGCCGGACTGGGGACCAGGCCCGTTACGGGTGGGGCAGGGCGGGGGGGCAGCGGGCAGAGGGGTGCCGGGCCACCCCCAGCCTCCGCGGTGTGGGAAGCAGCTGTGAGTGGGAAGGGAGAGGGGGTTGGAGGCAGGCCAGTTCAGGTTCTGATCCCAGCTCCCCCCGATCTACTGACGACGGCCCCTACATAAGTCTCCTGAACTTGTGGAGCCTCAGTTTCCAAATCTGTCCCCGGAAGCGATCGCCTTGGAACACCGCGTGAGGCTCCGTGGAGAAAGGAGCGTGTCGGCCAGAAATTTCAGCCTGAGTTAATCCCCCCTCCACCATCGCCACCACCGACGCCTTCACCTTCCTCACCGTCACCGGGACGGTCTTCACTCTTAGGATACAAAACTATCGATTTGAAGGGGTACATGCACCCAGTGTTTATAACAGCATTGTCTACAATAGCCAAGCTATGGGGAGAGCCCAATGCCCAAATGACGAATGGATAAAGAAGATGTTGTGTTGGTATTTACAATGGAATGTTACTCAGCCATCCAAAGAACGAACCTCGCCATTTGCAGCAGTGTGGATGGAGGTAGAGTGTATCGTGCTCAGCGAAATTAGTCGGAAAGACAAATATCATATGATTTCACTCGTATGTGGAATTTCAGAAGCAAAACAAATGAACATATGGGAAAGGGAGAGGGGAACAGAGAGAGGGAAACAAACCGTAAGAGACTCTTTTTTGTTTGAATTTTCTTACATTTATTTATTTTGAGAGAGAGAGAGCACGAGTGGGGGAAGGGGCAGAGAGAGAGGGAGACCCAGAATCCGAAGCAGGCTCCGGGCTCCGAGCCGTCAGCACAGAGCCTGACGCGGGGCTCGAACTCACGAACCGAGAGATCATGACCGGAGCTGAAGTCGGACGCTTAACCCACTGAGCCGCCCAGGCGCCCCCTAAAATTCAAATTTAAAAAAATCCTGTTTTATAAATGCAAAAAAAGTGGAGCATGCTCATTACAACGATCCAAAGAGTAAAAGCATATTTAAAAACCTAACATCCTCTCCCACCCCGTCCAACCCCATAAGATGACCAATGTCAGCAAAGTGAATTAAAATGAAATATAATTTCTATTTCCGTGGTTACTCCCCATAGGTCTGCTAGGCCTGCCATACAAAGTACCACAAACTGAATGGGTTCAACAGAAATGTATTGTCTCGAGATTAACTGGAAGTTAGGGATCAAGGTGCCTGTGGGGCCATGTTTTCTCTGAGGGGCTGGAGAAGGTCCCTCCCCAATCCCTGGTGACTCCTCGGCTCAGGACAGCCTAACTCTGACCCTTGCCCGGTGTCCCCCGTGTGCATGTTTGTGTCCACACTCCCCCTTTTTATAAGGACCCCAGTCATACTGGATTAGGGGCCCATGTTACCCCAGCATGACATCCTGACTAATTGCATGAGCCACAACCTTATTTCAAGTAAAGCTTCATTCTGAGATGCTGGGGGTTAAAACTTACATGTATAAATGCGGGGACAATATAATCCAACCCGTAACACTTTGCAACTTTCTTTCTTCACTTAAGTATTTATCTTAAAAATCTCTCTAAGCCAGAATAATCATCACAACCCATTCTATTAAAAAAAAAAAAACAACAAAATAAAACACACACACACACACACACACACACACAGCTTTATTGAGATATTACTGACATACCATACAACTGACCCATTTAAAGCATATAATTCAATGGTTTTAGTGTACTTGCAAATGTGTGCAAGCATCATCACCATCCATTTATTTCATTTTAGTTTTATTTTATTTTTTGGAGAGAGAGTGTGCAACTGGGGAGAGGGGTAGAGGGAGGGGGAGAGAGAGGGAGAGAGGGAGAGAATCTTAAGCAGGCTCTACACTTAGTGCAGAGCCCAATGTGGGGGCTCAATCCCATGACCCTGGGATCACTACCTGAGCTGAAATCAAAGAGTCAGATGCTCAACCCACTGAGCCACCAGGCGCCCCATCACTTACCCTTGCCATTTACCCTTAACCGTCCCATCCTCCCCAGCCCCCGCCAACCACTACTCTATGGTCTTGTCTCTATAGATTTTCCCACTCTGGGTATTTCATACAACTGGAATCTTACACCGTGTGGTCTTTGGTGGCTAGCTGCTTTCACTTAGCATCATGTTTTCAAGGGTTATCCATGCGGTAGCCCGTGTCAGGTCTTTATTCCTTTTTCTGGTGGAGTAACATTCCGTTGTATGCATTTACCACATTTGGTTTATCCATTCATCAGTTAGTGGACATTTGAGCTGTTTCCACCTTTTGGCTGTTACAAATAATGATGCAATAAAAGTCCACGTGAAAAAGCATCTATATAAAGGGTTTTGCGTAGACAAATGCTTTTACTGCTCTTGGCACGTACATAGGAGTGGAATTGCTGGGTCATATGGTAACTTTATCCTTATCATTTGAGGAACTGTCAGACTGTTTTTTTAAGATTTTATTTTTAAGCAATCTCTGCGCTCATTGTGGGGCTTGGACTTACACCCCAAGGTCAAGGGTTGCGTGCTCTACTGACTGAGTGAGCCAGGTGCCCAGAAAGAAATTTTTAAGGGTGGCTGCACAAATTTTACATTCCCAACAGCTACATACCATGGTCTTGGTTTTTTTGTACCCTCATCATCACTTGTTATTATCTGACTTTTTTAATCTGGCCATTTTAGTGAGGGGAAGTGGTATCTCACCGTGGTTTTGATTTGCACTTCCCTAATAATTAATGATGTCGAGCCTCTTTTCAGCTGCTTATTGGCCATTTGTATATCTTCTTCAGAGAAATGTCTATTCAAGTCCTTTGCCTATTTTTTTTTAATGTTTATTTATTTTTGAAAGAGAGAAAAAGAGAGAGACAGAGTGAGAGTGGAGGAGGGGCAGAGAGAGAGGGAGACACATCATCTGAAGCAGGCTCCAGGCTCTGAGATGTCAGCACAGAGCATGACACAGGACTCGAACTCACAAACTACAAGATCACGACCTGAGCCGAAATCGGACGCTTAACCGACTGAGCCACCCAGCTGCACCCCCCACCCCTTTGCCTGTTTTTAAACTGGATTATTTGTCTTTTTATTATTGAGTTTCCTGAGTTCTTTGTATATTGTAGCTACTACTCCTTTATCAGATATATAATTTGCAAATATTTTCTCCCATTCTGTAGTGGGCTGTCTTTTCACTTGATTGATAATGTTCTTTAAAGCACAACCATTTTTAATTTTGATGAACCAACTGGTTTAGTCTTTCTTTTGTCGCTTATGCTTTTGATGTCATACCTAAGAATCCATTGCCAAAACTGAGGTCATGAAGGTACATCCTTGTGTTTTCTTCTACGAGTTTTACAGCTTTGGTTTGCTTTGGATCACTAAGCCATTTTGAATCAATTTTTGTATATGGTGTGAGGTAAGGGTCCAGCCTCACTCTTTTGCATGTGACTATTTGGTTGTCCCAGAACCCTTTGTTAAAAAGACTTTTCATCCCCCCCATTAAATGGTCTTGGCTCCTCTGTAAAAAACAAAAACAAAAACAAAAAAACAAGAAGTTCGCCATAGACACATGGGTTTATTTCTACACCCTTAATTCTATTCCACATATCTACATGTCTGTCTTTATGCCCATACCAGTCTTCATTATTGTTGCTCTGTATTAAGTTTAGAAAGCAGCAATATGAGTCCTCCAACTTTGTTTCTCTTTTTCAAGACTGTTGTAGCCATTCTGTGTCCCTTGAAATTCCATGTGCACATTAGAATCATCTTGACAGTTTCTACAGAGAAGTCAGCTGGGACCCTAACAGGGATTGCATTGACTCTATAGGTAATTTGGGGAGTGTTGTCATCTTAAACAATACTAAGTCTTACAGTCTACAAGTATGGGATGTTTTTCCATTTATTGAGATCTTTAATTTTTTCAACAACATTTTGTGGTTTTCAGAGTATAAGTTGTGTGTTTCTTTTTGAAAGGTTTATTCGTAAGCAATTATTCTTTTTGATGCTATCATACCTGGAAGAGTTCAGATATTTTTTCAAATATTTTGGAAAAATATTTTTGTTCCCATTGTGAATGTGGTTTTTCTGTTCCCATTTCTGTCTTTTGCTAATATAAAGAAAAGTTATTTTTTGTTGTTTATTTATCTAGTAACCAGCCACCTTAGTTTGTTGGTGGCAGTGGTGGTGGTAGTGGTGGTAGTGTTGAATTGCTTCAATTTTTTAAGATACGTAACTATATAAGCTGCAAACAAAGACAATGCTATCACTTCTTTTCTCATATTTACATTGTCTCTGTTCATTCTCCTTTCCCCTTACCTTAGTTAGAACAGAGTTGAATAACGGTGTGATAACAAGCACCTTCTCTTAGTCTTAATTTGAATGGCAGTGGCTTTAGAATTTATGTTTACTATTCAGTTTGGGTTAAAGGACTTTACATGTCTGAGTACTTTTCTTAGAGCCACTTTACTTCGGAGAGTATAGTAGTTAGAAATGCGCATTCTAGAGTCAGACAACAAAAGTCTGAATCATGAGTTGCTAGATTTGTGACCTTATCCAATCTCTCTGTTTCCTTATCTGTTTCCTTATCTGTAAAGCAGGGCTAATAATAGTACTGATGTTACAGGGTTGTTATGATGAAGGCATTATTCTACTCTCTTATGACTTGTGGGGTGTCAAATGAGAAGTCTGATTTCAGTCTATATTCCCAGAGTAAGTTAACTTTTTTCTTTTACCTGGAATTTTGAAGGCTTTAAAAAAGTTTTCCCCGGAATTTAGAAATCTCACCAGGCTGATCCTACCTTAAATCTGCTGTGCCCTTTCGATCTAAAAAATGGGAACCTCATACTGGCAGGAGTCTAAATTACCAAAGGCATTTTTTCACATTATGTGATAACGTTGAGGGAATGAATACGCCACAACACAGTAGTTCTACCCGAGGCTGTGTCCCTTAGAGGGCTCTGGCCCACGGTCACCAGAAGACCGGGCTGGTACAAGCAGCGCTGGTCGGATAGAAAAAAACTGGAAACCACCCAATTCCGTCGGAAGAAGAATGAATCCATAAACTGTGGTCTATGCAGAATGCTATGCAGTGGTGAAAAAGGACGAACTGCTCTTTGCATAACATGAATAGTCTTGAGAGCATCGTGTAGAGCAGCAAAAGCAGAGGGCAGAAGGACCCACGCAAAATTACGCCATTACATGAGGATCAAAAAACACACGAAACTAAACCGTGTCACGTGCAGGGCCACGTGCATGTGGGGAAACAGCAAAGAACGCCGAGAGAACGACAAATGAACAAAAAACAAGGAGTCTGCTCGCCGTGAGGGAAGGCGGGCAGCGATAGGAAGGGGAGGGTCCACAGAGGGCCTGAAAGCTGATGCATCGTCCTGTTTCTTAAGCCGGGTGGTGGGTAACAAGCATTCCTGTAGTGTTCCTCTTTTGACCCGATGTATTTTCACAAATACTCTTTTGTTGGTCTCGCTATTTAGCTCGGCAGACATTTTATAAAGGATGTGGTTTATGAGGGGAAAGGCGCTTGCCATGAAAGGGAGTAGGAAAGCAGGCAGGTGCTGGGGGGCCGCGTGGGACCGAGTGGCCGCGTACCCCGGGCAGGAGCAGTAGGAGGGGCCCTCCCAGGTACATTGGTAGAGAATTCAAAACATAAGAAAACAGACTAAAAGTCAGTCTAATGGTTACTATCACCATGTGCCTGCAATTCTGTATAATGTCGGTGATAAAGAACCCTCCCTGGAAAAAATCTTCCATTAGTCTGAGTCCTAAGCAATTGCGGTAGTAACTGGTGGGTTTTAATGGCATATACATGCAAGTGTCAGGTCGGCTTACCCTTTCATAAACATTGACGTCTACATGGAAATAAATTCCATTGGGCCTGGAAACGCATAGACCCAGCAACCCCCAGCAGACCTGCTGGTCTCCTCTCTGTCCCCAGCCGAAGGGACACACCCCAGGCCTCCCGTATCCAGTCCCTGGCATTCTACCTGGCGTCCCTGGGCACCCCTACATGGTACAAATGACATCTGAACGGACCTTGCCATGAACCGAAGGGGGTCTCCTCCCCAGCTGCCCTTCCCCTGACGCAGCCCACCCCCCGCTCCTCTCCTTTCCCGTCCACGCAGCTCGGTTGTGCATTAAGTGTCCTCTCCCTGCATGGCCCCGTTCCCAGTGCTCCTCAGGAAACCTACCCATTCTGCAAAGCCCGCCTTTGGGCTGGCCCCTCCAGGAAACAGCCAGTGGTTCTTTCCTCGGGATCCCACACGCTGCTCCACAGGCAAGAGTGCGTGATCTGCCCCCTGCCTGGGTCACCTCTGCACCTGGACCTCTGGACACCTGCTGGCAGGCCCTCAGCATTGGTTGAGGGTAAGTGGTGTGGGAATCTGCCATTCCGGGGCAGAATTTCATATCCCAAGGAGGCCCCACAGGAGGAAGCCCCAGGGGCTCTGCATGACTCAGACCACACACTAGGCTCGTTCCCGGACCCCAGGACCAGAGCCACACTCAGTGACCCAGCCAGCACAGGCTACCCACCTTCCACGGAAAAGCCCGGTCCTGACTGCATACGTTCTCTGGGCCCTATCATAATACTAAGAATTAATATTTTTTTCTCCATTTTAATCCCCCCAATAAATCTATAAATCCAACACAATCCTAATCAAAACCCAATCAAGATTTTAATAAGATTTGACAAGCTGATTCTAATATTCAGATAGAAGAGTAGATGTTCAAGAATAGCCAAGACAGCTTGAAAAAAGAAAAAACAAAGAGGGGAATTTTGCCCGACAAGATGTCAAAGCATATTATAAAGTAATTTTAATAAATATAATGTGATATTAGCACATGAATAGATAAATAGATCCTTGGAACAAAAACAGAGGATCAAAAAAATAGACCATGTATATACTGAAATCTAGTATGTGAACAAAGGTGGCATTTCAAATCACTGAGGAAAAGGCAGATTGTTCAACAAATAGGGGACCCTTTTACTACCTGGGAACAATTAAATTAAATTCCCTCTGCATGCCATTAACAAAAATTAATGGAATAAAGACATAAACTTTGTTTAAAAACCACACAGGAGTAATAGAAGAAAGCACTGGGGACTATATTTATGACCTTGAGGAATCTTAAACAAGATTTAAAGAAAAGCAAAGTTCATAAATTTCACTGCTGATTTTAAATGTTTGTATGAAGAAAGATAATGTACAGTTAAAAGAGAAGTAGCAGTTAAGGCAAAAACATTTACACCATATGTAACACACCAAGGATTAGTATCCAAAATATATAAAGAATTCCTTTATATATATATATATATATATATATATATACATGAAGAATTCCTTTAAATTTTTTAAATGTTTATTTATTTTTGAGAGCGAGAGAGAGAGCGAGAAAATCCAAAGCAGGCTCTGATCTGTCAGCAAAGAGCTTGACCCGGGCTCGAACTCATGAGCCCTGTGATCATATCTGAGCTGAAGTCAGCCGCTTAACTGACTACGCCACCTGGACGCACCAGAATTCCTTTAATAAGAGAAGAATATGAATAGACAAGCTGCAGAACAGAAATTAGAAAGGGTTAAGACGCATATTAACAGATGCCCAAGTTATTAGTAAAAAAAAAAAAGGGAAATGTAAATTAATTGACATATTTTTTTCCCCATCAATTGGCAAAAATTTAAATGTGTCAACATCAAGCTTTGGAGAGCATGTAGGGAAATAGTTCGCTCATCCACTGCTGGTGAGGTTGTAAATGGGTAAAGTCACTTTGGAAACTGATTTTGGCAACAGCTACTCAAATTTAATTTTTTTTTTATTTAATGTTTATTTTTGAGACAGAGAGACAGAGCTTGAGCAGGGGAGGGTCAGAGAGAGGGAGACACAGAATCTGAAACAGGCTCCAGGCTCTGAGCGCTCAGCACACAGCCCAATGCGGGGCTCGAACCCACGGACCGTGAGATCATGACCTGAGCCAAAGTCGGACGCCCAACCGACCGAGCCACCCAGGCGCCCCAACAGCTACTCAAATTTAATATGCGGCGCGCCTGCGGGCTTTTCTTCTTGCATATTCAGACCACAAGCCGTTAGATAAGGCTGAGCAGGGTAGGTGCCACCCCCCACGCCGAACGAGGAAAGGAGTGGGCAGCCCCGCATGGGCGTGGGAGACCAGATGGGCTCGAGCTGGGTGAGATCTTCCTCGCTGAGGGCCCATAACTGGGGTATCCAAGATCCCGGTGGGCTGAGGGAGTGTCTAGGCGGACCAGCAGGTGTTTATCCCCTGATTTCTTGAGGAATAAGTCAGCTTTATGATTTGGGGCAAAATCCTATAACTCGGTTTCCGCTTTCTTGTTGGAAAAATAGAAACAGCGATAACAGAATTGGACGGGACAGTGCTTTGCTGCTACATGGAGGGAAGTGAAAGTCCCGGTCTCTGTCCGGGAGCCGGCCCTACCCAGACCCCTGGACGACAGAGGCCCCTTCCCCCTCCACAGAGACCCAGTCCACGCTGACTCCTCCTTCCCCCAGGAAAGGCCCCAGGGCACCAGCATAGACCAGCCCTTGAGCTGGACACCGATGGACCAGCTTCAGGCTGGTCGGGGCAGCAGACGCATCAGCATCAACAACCACTAGACGGCGGGGCACCCGCCTTGGGGGTCCCCGAGGAAGGAGGAGAGGAGGCCAACAGTTGCCTGGGGTCTGAAAAGCAGAACCTTGAGACTCGGCTCTGAAACAGGGCCCGCCCACCCAGCTCGTCCCTGGGGCCCAGCACAGGCTGGGACATACCAAGTGACTGCGGCTCTGGCCACAGTGGGTGGGCTCCCAGCTCTGGGCTAAGCAGCCCACGTAATGCATCCCGGGTAATCCATAAAGCAGCCTCGGGAAATCGGTGCTGATAAAGGTGAGGCTCAGAGAGGGAGACTCACCTGCCCCAGCAGCTCTGACGCGGCCACAGGCGATCTGTGTGTTCACACGTGTCACTGCCACCCGGGCCAGCGCCCGTCCGCCGCGGAGGCTCCCGAGAACCGAGGCGGGGCTCTGATGAACGCCTCGGTCCGGGAAGATTTACATTTTTTTTATGAAAAATGTCACAGGAAGTCCACTCGAACATTTGAAGTCACTGCCGAGCATGTGCACGTTTGATATTAATTAAGGCAAAAGTTGACAGACTCCAGGCAAAGGAATAATTTTCTTTTCTTGGATAAGTGACCTTTCAGGAGAGCTTGCTCTTTGTTTCTGGCTGGTCATTACCAGAAATTACTGAGCATTGTCAAGAAGGCTGGGGTTACCGGCTCCCTTTGCAGTGTTAGGCCTCCTGGAAAGGGGAGGGGCCTCGTGCCTGCGAACCCTTGGCCGTGGGCTGCAGCCCCCCGAGCCACTGATGATGTCCGTGGCCAACCAAGGAACGGAGTCGGCTTGGAATTCAGTTCTCTGTCCCCAGGGGTCCCTGTAGCCACCTCGGGGACAAGTCCTCACCAAGCACCTGGGCTTCCCCGCCGTGGGCCCTCATGCTGGCCGAGGACTCACTGTCCACCTGGTCTGAGACCCACGGCCCCGGCCACACCTGACCTTCATCACCTCCCCCCAAAGCAGCTCCAGCTTGCCCCTCCCATCCTCCAGCACCCTCCCTTGTAGTCTGGGGCTCAGCCCAACACCCCGCCTCTCTAGCACCCCCCTCCCACCTCTCAAGTGCTCCCCTGCTGCCTCCTGGCCCCGGCCCCTTTTCCTCCAAACCCCAAACCGCAGCTGGGGTTTGCCAAGTGGATTAAATTGCATTCTTCACGCCTGCGCAGGCGCAGCCGATGGCAGCCACAGAGAAGCACGGGTTCCTTCTATCGGGTTTCACCTCAAGCCCATGTGCCGGGCACAGCGACCTCCCCGGCGTCGTGGCGCCCTGCTCCCCGAACCCCAAACGAGGAGCCTGCCTTATTTGTCACTACCCTTGTCCCCCAAATCCACCCACCTCCCCCACCTGGACCCACACTCTCTACCCCCAGCTGGGCACACAGTGCCAGAGGATACTTTCTGAGTGAGTGAGGGTCCCAGTGGCCTTCAGGAATCTCCAGGACCCCCTCCCCCATAGCCAGGCTGGAACCCTGTGGATGTGGGTGCCCAGACCAGCTGGGGCTCCTGCTGGGGCCCGCCTCTCCGGACCTGCGTGCTTGTCCCTCTGAATGGGACAGCAGAGCAAGGTCGGGACAGCCAAACTCCGGCCCCTCCAGGCCGGTGCGGCCCGGCCCCAGTACTGGGACAAGGGCGGCCACCCAGGCGGCTCAGGACCCCACGCCACCGCGTCTACAGCCTGTGCCAAAAGTGCACGTGCACGTCCCTCCCGCACACCCACCCATCTGCCTCCACTCAGCTGGGCTGCCCGGCAGGCATCTCGAATGTAATCGGGCCCAAATGGGACTCCTGACCCCCTCCTCCCTGCCCCGCTTTCTCCCCATCCCAGGAAACGGCTTCCACGCCACCCACCCGGCCGCTCAGCTGAAACCCAGTGCAACCAGCTCCCGGCTTTTCCTCACAGAGGATTCGTCACCGTGGTGCCACACCCCACTCACCCCCCACCCCATGAGGCCACAGTGGCCTTTCTGTGCCTTGAGCCACCTCCCCACCCCCCCACCCAGGTTCCTTCCCGCGCCAGGGCACTTCTGTGGGTCACCGTGCGGCTGGCGCGTCGCCTCCCTGAGGGGCCTCTGTCTCCAGCCACCAACCAACCTAACAACATCCTTCCCTCCCTTCCCTTCCCTTCCCTCCCCTTCCCTCCCCTCCCCTCCCCGTCGATGACATCGGAACCCCCTCGTACCCCCACCTCCCCCCTCCCCCTCCCCGCCCCCCCCTCCCCTCCCCTCCCCTCCCTGCTCCTCTCCTCTCCTTTCCAGTACTTGTCATCCTCTGGAGTCATCTTACCTGTTACTGCTCTGTTGTAGGAGTCTCCCTCCAGGATACGAGCCCCACAAGCACCTGGGGGTGACTGCAACCCCCACTCTCCCTGGCGCAGGCACCACGTGGTCTAGGAGCTCCCCAAGGTCACAAAGGAACAGGCCCAGCCTGGCTCGGCAGGAGCCCTGATCCTGCAGTCCAGAACCAGCCCGCCTCTCTGAGCCTGTTTCCTCATCCACAAAATGGGCAGCCTCCCCCCCCCCCCCCCCCCACGTTGAGGTCAGATGGGACTCCCAGTCTCCCGGCCGTGAGGTTCCCCAGTGAGCTAGCCTCGCCCTGGCCTCGCTCTGTGGAACTGTTCTCGAAAGCCGAGAAATGCTCAGTGTGCACCACCTGTGCTCCTCGGGACTGTGGACTTCCAGAAGCATTCCTTCATCCTGCTGCGTGAGGCCCCTTCCCTGGTCCCCGAGCTGTCTGGGCACATCACAGATTTCAGCCCCGCGGACTCACTCTGATAACAGGCACCGAACCTCTTTTCTCTGATGGAGAGGAAGTGTCCTCACGACTACAATTTCTTTTTGCAAGAGAAATAGTTGACCGGAAAGTGATAGCACTTAATAGAATAGAGTCAAGGAAGGGGGTATTTTAATATAATCGGATGCAGCTACAGTTGGATGTGGGTGGTGAGAAATAGTTTTCGTTTGTTTTTAAATAAGAAGAAAGAGAGGTGAGAACTTGATCCTGGTGGTAGAGCTCCCGAGGCAGACATGGGAAGGCAGACGCCCAGGGCTGGAAGGACTTCCCGACACTGGCCTCCGCGTCCGGGGAAGAGAACGGGAGCAGAGAACCACAGCATCTTCCCCTCAAATGGGAGGAAACGAGTTTGACCTCCAAGGCCTCAGTTGTCCCCCTCCAGGAAATGGGGTAATAAAATCGTCCTCCTTCTTGGCGTAGATGTTGCATCGTCCTTCTAGGGCGTGGGGGTGGATGGAGGGATCCTTACAATTCGAAGGGGGCCTGACGACAGGGTCCGAGTCGTGAGGACTCAGGAGCCACTTTCCGTCTTCAGCCTCCCGGGTGGAGAAATGAACATCCTTCAGGGCGGGGCACTGGGTGTGCAGGACTCAGAGTTTAGAAATGTGGCCGCATCACAGCCGAACGTGAGGTGTCTCTGACTTTGAGGGGTTCACAGCTTGATGGCAGAGAAGGACATGAGCACCTGTGAAAGGCCCGCTGAGGAGGCCTGGGCGGGGTGGGGGGGGGAGCCTACTGATTTTGAGGCGGCCCATCTGAGCGACACCCTGCAGGACCCATTGTCACAGCAAGATACTTCTCTGTCCTTTCAGTGTGGCCGGAAGGGCTGCTCCTGAGCCACCCGAGGCCGCTTGGACCCGGGGCCGGCCACTTAGAGGGAAGCCGGCCTGGCCCTCCCTGACTGTGCCCCTGGGGAGGGGACGCAGGCCTCTCTGGGCCCAGTTCCTCGTCTGGAGAAAGCAGGTGATCACAGTGTGTGTTGCCTCGTCCAGCGAGGGCACAGGGGCTGCAGCCAGCCTCCCCAGGCCCCGGTCACACGGCCACACATGTAACACATTTGCAGAAACACATACACACGCTCGTGTACCTGCACACGCACGTGCATTCACATTACCAGGCCTCAGCTCCCTCGGCTGTCCAGTGAGACACTGGAATGTCCGAGGGGGGCGGGCGACACAAAGGCTGGCACTTGGGAATCGAATTCATTCTTCCTCCCGTCCCTCCGACTCACAGAGGGGACTGAGGGGACTCAGAGGGAGACCAGAAACTAGTTCCCATGAAATGTCCACGTTCTGGTGATCGTGGGGGAGCGTGCGGCCTCCGGGGGGAGGGGTTTGGGTCCACCAGGTGGGGGAGGATATGGGGGGGGTCACCAGGTGGGTGGCAGGTCTGCAGGGTCAGAAAGGACAAATTTGTTAAGCACATGGTGGCAGGAAGGACATTCCAAGCCAGAGGGACAGGCAGGGCGAGGCATTGGAGGAAGCCACCTTTGAGGTGCTGTGATGACCCACCCTCCTTGGCCCGGTGGGGAGGCAGGGGGGGGGGGGGGGGGGGGAGAGTGGAACCTGTTAGGGCCCCTGAAACCCACCAGACAGGTAAGTGCTCAGTGCCTGTTACTCCCCCTTCCCTGGAGATGAACTGCAGCATTGCTATTGGCTGAGCTTTTTATTTTTTATTTTTATTTTCTTTAATGTTTACCTGTGAGAGAAAGACAGAGCACAAGGGGGGAGGGGCAGAGGGAGAGGAAGACACAGAGTCTGAAGCAGGCTCCAGGCTCCGAGCCGTCAGCACAGAGCCCGACGTGGGGCTGGAACCCACGAACCGCGAGATCGTGACCTGAACCGAAGGTGGACACTCAACCGACTGAGCCACCCCGGCGCCCCTTGGCCGAGTTTTTTCAATTGCCTTCATTGTGTGGTCCACCGGCCTCCCAGCATTTCATCTGAAAAACAAAAAAGCACCACTTGGACCCTTCTGTGTTGCTACAGATCTGTCTACTTCTTTCCGTATTTTTACAAAGAGAAACGGAGAACTGATTTTGTAGTCTCTCTGTGCAGCCTGGCAGCTGACCTCCCGGCGGCCCCCGGGTCCCGGGCGCCTTCCTGAGAGCTGTGTGCAGGCCCTGTCACCGAGACCTTGTCCACGCGGCCGGGACTGGGACCCTGAGGCGCAGCCAAGTGGCAGGGCAGGTCCAGACCAGGCAGTCTTAGCCAGAACACAGGGCCCAGATTTTCGTTTTCTGACTTACAGAAGACTGTACGTTTGTGGTCAGCAAACTCAGGTTTTCCACTTGTGTCCTTTTCCGCCGCAGGACCCCATCGGGACCCCACGCTGCTTTAGCTGGGAGTCCCCGGCCGCTCCAGGCTTGAGCACTTCCTGGGGCGTTCTTGTCTTTCACACCCCTGGCGCCGTGGGAGAGGGCTGAGTGGTTGGTCATTTTGTAGGATGTCCCTCAGTTTGGCTTTGTCTGAGGTTTTGTCAGGAGTGGCCCAAAGGTGTGCATTCTGGGCAAGAACCCCACGGAGGTGATGTTGTGTCTTTGCTCAAGCCTCCTGCGGGGGGGGGGGGGGGGGTTCATGGTGCCCCTGTCCTGTGATGCGTGAGTTGGGGCACTTTTTCTCTGTTTGATGACTTCGTGCGTGTGAATTGGCTTCTCATCTTTTCCCCATTTTTCTTTCAAGCGTTTGGTCCTTTGTTTCTCAAGTTTCAGTTCTTTCTGTAATAGAGATACTAGTCCTCTGTCCACAGTAAATGTTGCAAATGCTTTCTCCCAGTTTGTGGGGAGGAAATGTCTTTTGCCTTTGTTTATGGTAGAGTTTTCTTTTTTAAAAGAAATGTTTATTTATTTTGAGAGAGAACACGCACACACACACACACACACACGCACACATACACAAGTGGGGGAGGGGCAGAGAGAGAGGGAGAGAGAGAATCTCAAGCAGGCTCCGCACTGTCAGTGCAGAGCCCAATGCAGGGCTCGAATTCCCAAACTGTGAGATCAGGATCTGAGCCCAAATCATGAGTCGATGATTTTTTTTTAATTTTTTAACATTTATTCATTTTTGAGAGACAGAGACAGAGTGTGCGCAGGGGAGGGGCAGTGAGAGAGGGAGACACAGAATCCGAAGCGGGCTCCAGGCTCCGAGCTGTCAGCACAGAGCCCGACGCGGGGCTCGAACCCACAAACCGTGAGATCATGACCTGAGCCGAAGTCGGACGCTTAACCGACCCAGCCCCCCAGGCACCCCGGTGGAATTGTCTTCCAGGCGATTAAAGAGAAATGAATGTAGTCCCATCTATCCATCTTGAATGCCCTGGGCTTTGCGGGATATGCCAGCCTCCTCCACGTGCCTGCAGGCCTTCCCCGGGACCTGGGGGGTTGGGGGGGCGGGCAGAGCCAACAAGGGGAAGGTGCAGGCTTTCCCAGAAAAGGAAGGCACTTTAGATTTGGGTAGATTTGCCGAAATTGAGCGAAAGGCCCATGCTTCCCGAAGATGTAGCTGTGTTTCCTGCTGAGATACGACCACCGCCAAGAGTCCCACGTCCCTCCGGCACATACATCCGGTCGTTCAGGTTGGTGCTCAAGCTTTTCCGCGTTCCTGGGTCTCCCGTCCTGCAGTTGGAGAAGCCCAAGTCAGTTAAAGGCCTGCCTCCATCAGAGACAGTGATAGAAGAGGGGGCCTGAGGCAACTCTCTGCCCTAGCCCCTCCCTCCCCCTCCCTCCACTGCTGCAGATACCTGGGCGTCTCCCCACACTAGTCTGGTCCCCCCAGGGCCGGGTGGGGCCCCACAGGAGCCTCATGGAAGTTCAGAGCGCCCCTCCCTGGAGAAAAGCCAAGCTTCTTTTGCCTGGTGCGGAAAGCTGTGTGACAGGCCCCTCGGAGGCCCCTCCCTCCACTTGGCCCAGCCCCCCCCCCCCCCCCCCCCGCTCAGCCCCCGGGGCCCTAGGAGAGCCAGGCAGCACCCATCTCCCTGTCCACTGGGGCCAGGCTGCCCTGCCGTGTCCTCTTCACCACCAGCCACCCCCCCCCCCCCCCCCCCCCCCGGCCCACTGAGCCCTTGCCCCGCTGGCGCCCCCCCGCCTGGCCCGCCCCCGGGGGGGGGGGGGGGGGGGGGGGGCTGGCTCCCTGTAAATCCCTAGCATTGTAAATCCCAATAAAATCTGCGAGGCAATCGACTGTGGAAACAGGAGCAGAGATGGGGTGGCAAAGAGGGAGCCAGGGAGGGTGGCGGGGGGACAGTGTGAGAGGTTACCAAGGAGGTAGGGAGGCAAGACAGCGAGAGGGCAGGGGGCAGGTCCCCCGTGGGCGGTGGAGGTCGAAAGGAAGAAAAACAGAAGGCCACAGTCGTCTTTCCCGATTTCTTGGCTAGGTCACAACAGCCTCTGTTAGCACCAAGCCCCACAAAGGGCTCAGACATCAGGTGCGCTCAGATTTAACCCAGGTTTGCCGCCTGCGGGGATATTTTGGGAACCGCAGACGCAGCTCCTCTCCCCTGCTTTTCCTTCCCATGGCATCCCGGGCAGGTGGCCCTCACGGCATGAAAAACAGTTCCTGAGGCCTTGCAGCCAACCAGAGTTTTGTAAACTGAGTCACCTTCTTGTCTCCCGACGACATCTCTGGGAAAAGTCTACGCATGCACACTGTCTGCTTGGCATAGACCCGTGGAATCGGTGGGAAGAGGGCACGAAGTCAGTCACCCTTCTTTTTATTTATTTTTGAGAGAGGAGGAGAGACAGAGTGCGCGAGGGGCAGAGAGAGAGAATCCCAAGCAGGCTCCGCACCGGCAGTGTGGAACCCAACACGGGGCTTGGACCCACAAACCATGACATCATGACCTGAGCCGAAACCAAGATCCGGACATTCAACCTGCTGAGCCACCCAGGCACCCCCAAACGCACCCCCCCTAACAATTTCCCAAATGGTGTATTTTTGGAGAGACTATTTTTGTTGTTATTCAGTTTCAAGCCCCCTTCCTTTTTCTTTGGCATTTTCTGGGTACCTACTATGTGCGAGGCACAGGAGGCAGACAGAGATGCTAGGAGGACCCCGGATACAGCGGGCAGTTGCACCGTGCGGGGGAAGCCAGGCCTCGGCCCAAGAGTTTAAGCACGGAGAAGCAGGTGGGGGCGATGTCCAGGGCCGGACGGCCTGGGGCGGAAGACGTAGGGTGCCGGCTGCTTGCACATCGTTGTTGGATAAACAGATGTCGTGTAAATATGGTTTTGATATATTGGTTCTTTAACGCTGGGCACATCTCATGAGGGGCCTTTATTTCTACAACACAACAGCAGCAGCAAACCCCACCCCTTGGAGAATCAGGCTCTTGGCTGGGTCTGGGCAGGGTACCTGCTCCCAAGGGTGTGTGAGTCGGTTTTTTTCCTGGGCAGCCTCCTGGCGGGCGGTTCGTCCCACGAGGCGCTGCCACCAAGGGGCGCTGTCGGAGCAGGGCAATGGGGATTGCCCAGGTAGGAGCCCCCAGGAAGCTTGCCCTCCTGGGGAGTTGCCCCAACTGGAGGTTTTGACGAGAGCGGAAAGGGAAGTTTGGTCTGTCGTGTTTGGGTGGTAAAGGAGGGGTCTGTGGACTTTCTCTGCTGTTTGCCGGGCCATGAACCGGTGGTGAATTTCCCCTCCTCCCTCATACACCTGCGCTGCCCGTTCTGGGGGCGCTGTCCCTTCTGGGGGCGCTGTCCGCGGTGGCGTGTGAAGGAAGGGCCCTGGGGGCTCCCGCCCCGCCCACCCTCTGGGCGCGGTGACGAGGCCGCCTCAGTTGCTGTTGGCCCATCTGCGGGTTCATCTGAGGAATCCGGTCTAGCAGGTGACACTGGTTCTTTACTCACATCGTACTTGGCGCAAGTGTGCCGAAATGACTGACTTTCAAATGTGCAGATTCAACGGCGGAAGCCTGAAGTCTACGTAACTGAATGACTGCAACCGGGAGATGATTTAACAAGGGCATGTACTCACAGCACCCTACTAACCGCACACAGCACGGGAGCTTAATTTTTCTATTTCCTGGGCTTGTAGTCTACTTTCCGTCAGATACACAGCAATCCTGTTCTGCCAGTATCGGCTGTTTTATAATCATCACCCTGACAGCGGAACCACATCCTTGTGTTCATTTAATAACTATGTATCATCCCCCATCTTCCCATTTTCAGAAAAGAATAAGTTAAGTGCTCCAGAAATTGGAAAAAAAATTGAAATTTGACCTTTATTAACTGGGTTAATTGTCAAAATCTCTGCTCGTAAAAAAAAAAATTAATGACCAAAAAGTGTAAGTTTCGGAGTTTCAAAGATTAGGTTAATGCCCAAGGAAGTATAAACTTTGACCTTTTTGACACATGTCATAAGTAACATCTATCCTAATAAATTGCTACCTGGGAGCAATTATAAAACTTTCCCTGTATCCAATCATGCAATTTAATTGCTGCTGGAAATCCTGACTTCCTTCGAGGTAGCCTGCAGAATTATCTGATGCCTACAGGAGTCGTTTAATATTTGTTTCAGGGAGGTATATTTGGACCGTTCGCTGCACCGCAGCTTCCACGGGCAGAGCACCTGCCCGCTCGGACCAGAGGCGGCTTGGGCAGGAAACACCAGGAGCCTCAGGAGCAAAGTGGAAACTGAGGACCAGCTTCCGTGCCTGATTCAGTCTATCACTGACCCTGGATCCCCTCCTTTCCTCGCTAGCTGTCCATTTAGGATAGGGTGTTGTACGTGTGTGTGGCCCTGTGACTTTTCCTGTACTGGTAAACAATCAAGTCAACCCCAAACGGGATTAACAGGTGGTTTCTTTTTTTTTTCTTAAAAAAAAATTTTTTTTAATGTTTATTTATTTTTGAGACAGAGCATGAACGGGGGAGGGTCAGAGAGAGAGGAAGACACAGAATCCGAAGCAGGCTCCAAGCTGTCAGCAAAGAGCCCGACGTGGGGCTCCAACTCACGGACCGTGAGAACATGACCTGAGCCGAAGTAGAAGTTCAACCGACTGAGCCAGCCAGGCGCCCCAACAGGTGGTTTCTTAAATGACTTCATTTGGGGACGGGGCCTCTACCGACCGGTTTGAGCAAATGGGATGAATCCCCACTGCTGAGGCTCTCCCAGGCCAGCCACAAAGGACACAGGGATTTCACGGTCACTTACTGAGTCCCTTGAAAGCTGGGGTCCCCTCTTGTAATCCCACTACCCATTCAGAACCTCCCGGAATGTGAGAAGATCTGAAAATTAGTATCTAGGAACATGAAGATGACCCCAGCTCCTGGAGTGGGTTTTCAAAGCACTTCCAGGAAGGTGTGAAATCAGAATTAAATTCTCTGTTGTTTGACACCAACAATGAACCTGTTGGGGGAGGAAGGGGGTAAAAGGTGGGCAGAGATGAGCATATGGGTAATCTATAATTCTGTATACTGTGGAGTGAAAAGCCCTGGCCTCCTTTCTGGTGAGAAGGGAAAAAGGGAAAGCAGGTGCAGCCGCGGGCTGAGCCGGGGTCGTCCTCAAGCTGCCCAACAGCGGGCCCCAGATCGTGGGCTGTGTGTACCCGGAGCCTGGTGACGGCGTCCGGCCGGTGCTTAGCGGACACCAAGTGATCCAAATCACAAGGCGGTGAGTCCCTGTCGCACCAGGACCCTGGGGCGACAGCATCTCACTTTCCCGTCGGCTCAACATGGTGACCGGACCCACACTTTGTCGTCTGTGAAACCGGGCTTTAAGCACCTGCCCCTGCCACGTGGGTCAGCACCGAGAGCAGAGCCGGTGTGTGGGGGGGGGGGGGGCGGGATCCCCTTTCCCCCTTTTCTGCTACTACTCGGCCAAAACAGCCATTCTGGTTCCTTTTAAGATCCAAGGAGCGCTCGGACTGGATTTCCGGACGCTAATCACACGGTAGTCTTAAGAGTGACAATTCCTTAGAGAACGGAAGCCCGAAGCTGGCGATTTTGACGACTGCCAGTGACCAAAATAAAACCTTTCTTGCAATTCTTGCATGAAAGAGCAGTGTTTCCCCAGGTGCATGTCGGGACTCACCTGACAACGAGATTTGGGATCTGGCACCAGCTGAGGTCTGCCCGGGTGGACCTCGATGGCTCACTGTCCCCTCTCTTGTCCTCTGCACCTGTTTCGAGGTGCCTATGAGATTTACTTAAAAACTGCACACCAAGACATCCAGAGGTGCCCGTTATAGGAGGCTGAGACACCTGCCAGGTTGGGAGAGCCCCCGGCCTGCACGACGGTGGCCACAGAACGAGGTCCGTCTCCTGTGACCGCAGGGCTGATGGGCAGCCCTCTCATCCACGCAGGACCTGCTCCCTCAGGATCCAGAGCCTAGCGTCCTGCCACTGGCTTAGTACACGGGCTCCCTGCCACGGTTCTCAGTAAGGCCAGGAGCTATTTCTTGAGAACCACGTCAGAACTCCTCCTCCCCACAGCCTCACGTGGTTATTCCGTTTTGCAGATAAGGGATTCGAGGCCTTGGGGCCCCCGGGTGGCTCAGTTGGTCAAGCGACCGACGACTTCGGCTCAGGTCATGATCTCGAGGTTTGTGGGTTCGAGCCCCGCATCGGGCTCTGTGCTGACAGCTCAGAGCCTGGAGCCCGCTTCGGATTCTTTGTCTCCTTCTCTCTCTGCACCTTCCCCTCCCTGTGCCTCTCAAAAATAAAGAAACACTTAGAAAAATTTGTTTTAATTTAAACTTGGAAAAGAAGAGAAAATCAAGGCCTCGAGCATCAAGAAACCCGCCATGGGGCCCAGACCACAGCAGGAAACAGAGCGATCGGATCCACCTTACCTCTGCCTGGTATCGGAGCCGGACCCTGTTTTCTGGACAACTTCTTCTGGGGCTAAAACCTTGGTTGCCGGTCCAAATGCAAATACTCCGGAAGAATGGCGGAGTCTCTCCACACGTATACACCTGAGTGGGAATTGGGCCATCGCGTACTTTTCAGGAGTGCAGATTTGGCGTGGGTGAAGGGTGGAGAGTGTGTGAGTCTGGGGGGGGTCGGGCGGAGGCCTCACACACTCTGTGGAAAGGGAGCACGGGGCCCCGAGCCCCACCCCACCCCCACCCCACCCGGGGTGTGCGGGCCCGAGAGCAGCCACTCATCCTAAAAGTGGCTTCTCCAGAACCGTGTTTTAGGAGGGGAAAGGATGCTTTGAGGTGCGAGCCACAACGTGGTCCTCTTCTCTGGGACACGCTGCAGGGGTCAGGGCACAACAAGGCAGGACAGCAAGAGGACAAGGGGGAGATTTCACGCCAGCCTGGTTCCGGGAGGGAGGGGGCGTCCCCTCAGTGGGGCAGCCGGCGAGGCCGTTCCCCGGGGCTCTCTGCTGCCTGGAGATGAAGGTCCGAGCTCTGACGGAGTGCCATACGCGCATGTGTGTGCACACGTGTGTGTGCGCACACATTTACACGTATAAAACGTACTGACACACACTCTCACCCGCAGGTGTGTGGGAGTCGGGGCTGATCTGTGTGACAACCGGCACCGACGTTCCCAACTCCACAAGTCCTGCTGAGGAGTCCACGAACACAGGCTTCTCTGCCTTTTTATCTCGTTTCTAAGGGAAACACCGACGGTGGCATTTGTGTCCAAGGGAGCTGGTGACCGCTCCATTTTTCCGCGTAAAGAAGCTACTCGGTACAAGTCAGGTGGCCTCCCCTCCCTGAGTTCTCCTCGCAGGATCTGGGCACAGTGCCCAGGACTCCGTCTCTTGCAGGACCCCTCTCCAGGAGGCAGGGACTTGGGGCTCTCCTGGGCCCCCCGAAAGCCCCGCCAGAGGCCCATCCTCCCACACCTCCCTTCCTCCGGTACTAGAGCACGGGGTCCCACCCCTCTAATGACCCGTGGCATGGTCTGCCCGGATTATTGGTTCAAGTGGTCGCCTCGTCACCTCGAGGGCACCGAGGGTTTCTTAGGAAGCCAGAACGACCCACGGAACCTGGCACTGCACCAGGGTCGCAGCTGTCACTTGGTCCAGGTCCGCAGTTGCTCAGTCAGTGCGCACTCCAAGCTGCTGGCCTGCGGAGCAGGGATCCTTTTGCTATCCCGGGTCCCAGGAACATTCTCTGCGTCCTGAGAATGGCTGAGGCTTAGAGAATCGTAAGAACCAACATTTCCTGAATGCTTAGCATGCACAGACACGGTGCCAGAAGCTTGGAAATGCATGATCTCATTCGGCAGACCCGGAGCCTGTAGAGGTAGGAAGCACAGATATTCTGCAGGAAGGCACAAAAACGTCCAAGGACCGGGCCCCATCCCGCGGCCAGGAGATCCCAGGTCTGTGTTCGGAACGTGAACGCTTAGCCGCTGTGGATGGCCTCCCCGCTCAGCTCTGTAAAGTGATTAATAAAATCAAAGCACCCCGGACATTTAGAATACCCTCTACAACAGTCACCCTGCTGGTGGCCGGCAGCCTGAGCAGGTCCTGAGCAGTGCTCGTGAGTCCTCCCTTGCAGACTGCGGCTGGCTTAAAAAGTGCTCCCTCGCTCGGGGTTCACTGGGGGGACGTCTGCCTCCCGACCTGCTGGCCTGGCTGGGCCTCTGCGGAGACATAACTGGGCCCACCCCTCCTATGCTCCCGGACCTTGTGGACATTCTGGCCTCCTCCCTCTCAGCCCAAACTCCCACCCTGGACCAGCACTGCAGTTTCATTTAAATAACAAATTTGCCAGTGCATTTGAATACAATTCCAGTTACTCAAATTCAATTTGCACCGAGAATTTTAGGAATACATTATGTAAGGGGCTGCAGATTCAAACAGGAGGCTGACCCCTAATGAGCTGCCTGAAATTGACATTCAAATTCGAGTGAGCCCAAATCTTGGCTCAGGGCATCAGCTAGACCCGATTGAACACGCTCATTTTGCCAGATCAATAATACAAACATGGCATAATATATCACATAAAAAGCTTCTTCCCGTAGCCATGGTTACAGCACTTAAAGATCTGGGCTCTCTGAAACTCACCCCCCAAATCAGCCACCACTCTGACTCCTCATTTTCCTTACGGACAGTCCGATTTTAGTTCTAAGCTCAAGTCACAGGTACTTTCTTCGTTTTTATTTCTTTAATTCTCTCACTCCGACATATACATATTAACCACCAAAAAATACAACAAGGAAGGATTTGCAGAAAATTAATTCCCTGTTTTTAAAGGAAGCCTTAATTTAGCATAACCCAGTGTACTGTATGGAGAACCTGAGAATATTTTTTTTTTTTAACCCGAGAATGTTTTTAATGCCTTACTCTATCAAAAAAAAAAAAAAAAAAAAATCTTTTAGTGAGCCCAGTCTAGAAACTATCGGGGGAAGTCACCTATCAATTGCCAGTTTGTGGGAAAAACTGGGTAGTTTTTCTAGGCTGGTGAAATCTAATTGCTAAGTGTTTACACAAATAACACACAAAGCTAAGAAACAGAAGCAAAGGCTGGCATTTTTCCAATGACTAGCCTGAACAGCCTCCGATCCAAAAGCATGAAGAAGAAAGTAAACTTTAAAATGATTTGAGAGAAAGGTCTATTTTCATGACAGATGGCAATGATGGTTCTTCAATGCCAATTTAATCACTTTTTCCTCAATTTTCAAATGCTTAGGATGTGGCTCTGAGTGTTTGTGACCAGTACTGTGTCTGCTGAGCTGGAATGGGGCAGGATGGAGACTAATGTGTGCTGTGGTCTCCAGGCCACTCTAGGGCAAGGCCACCCAACTTAGGGCAGCGATGTTGTTCAACAGATAATCTTTCCTTCCACATGGAAAAGTTCTGTTCTTACCAGCCCCATTTTTATGTCACAAAGGCAAAGATTGTCCTTGACTGGGGGCCTAATTTATATAATCACTTTTTGGTCTGATAACCTTAACAACCTGTTAACCTGTTAACCTGTTGATGGGGATTTAATTGACAGAATGAACAGTCTCCAAATTTTCAAGTAGGGACTTTTAATTTTTTGATGTTTATTTGAGAGACAGAGACAGAGAGAGAGAGAGAGAGAGAGAGGGAGAAAGCATGAGCAGGGGAGGGGCAGAGAGAGATTGAGAGAGAGAGAGAGAGAGAGAGAGAGAGAGGCAGAGAGGGAGACACAGAAACCCAAGTAGGCTCCAGGCCCTGAGCTGACAGCTCACAGCCTGACACGGGGCTCAAACCCACAAACCACGAGATCATGACCTGGGCTGAAGTCAGACGCTTAACAGACTGAGCCCCCCAGGCACCCCTTGAAGCAGGGACTTCTGATAATTACCTTCCAAGTAAGTGGAGAGAAGGGCCTGACACCCACCAGCTGTGCTGTGAGGGCCAGAACTTGAAGCCCGATTTCCACCCAGGGCTCTGTGAGCTCCATCTGGACTCGTATCTTTTCCAGGAAATATTCTGACAACTATCCTGTCTCACGACACTACTTTACATCTGAACCGTATGTAATTTTTCCAAGGAGATATTGGATACTAGACTTCACTTTTAAACCAATGAGAAAATGTATCTACAGACAAATGAGTCATTGAAGTTCTAATCTCTGGGACCTCCCTATCCAGAGTAGAAAATGCCTCGAATACCACGGTGCTTCCTTGGGAAATAGGTACGTTTTATAGGCTCTTCATACTTTTGGTAAAGGGTCTCAGATGCAAGGCTGATGGGGGAGCTCGCCACCACAGGTGTGCTTATTAATAAGCTGGAGTTGAGTTCGTACCAACAACGCACGAGAGTTCTAGGCGTCAGCGCTGATGAATGCTGCTAAGCACCTGTAAAGACAAAACCTGCCCCTCGCATTCAACGACCTCCTGAGCTCTGTAAGACTCCGGATCCTCAGTGCGGAATTAAGCAATTTATCTGCAGAGCCCTGTCTTCTCCAAGGAGAGACACAGACAATGTCCTGAAGACTACCTGTGCACAACAGTGTTTACCGAAACGGCCGGGTTATTTACACAGCGTTTTCCAAAAGAACTTAATTGTCAGGACCCCGGAGACAGCGTGAAAACCCGTAGTGGAGGAAGGCTGGCAACCTGTAACCCGGGAGCCAGTGGCCTTCAGGGGACGCTAGCCCGAGCCTTCACCTCCCCCACAACTTCAAGCGCTCCTTTGCTTGTGTCGGGCTCAGCCCCTCGCAGGCTGCAGAGGGGCTGACCTCAGGCCTCCCGCGCGACCCTGGGTCCCCGGGACAAGCAGAGCACTGGACATCGGGCACCGGGCAGCTTCCAAACAGCTCCGCGGATAAAGCAGGATGGTTTGCATCGGAGCTCAGTCCGAAGGGCCTGTCCCACTCCAAGGAAAGGAAGAGACAAAAGTATTAATCATGTTTTCCTTTTAATAAGGCTTTTTACTCAAAAGTGTAGCTTTGAAAATCTCTAGCTTGTGAAAACCGAAGAGCCGGGGAGCCGCCTCGCTGTGCACGCGGCCCTGGAGAGCTGAGGCCCCGCCGCCGCCACAGACCCTCCGTGACCGACGCGGGAAATCAAACGCACCACGTTAAAATCAGAGCCAACATTTAAAATGAGGAGGAGGATGCATGTCCTACGGTGATTCAAGGAGAGGGGGCAAGTTCTTCATACGGTAAAACCAAACACAAAAGGTAAACAAATCTTTAGAAATCACTAGGGCTGTGTGGTGTGTGTGTGTGTGTGTGTGTGTGTGTGTGTGTATTTATATAATTAGGATTATCACCAACATTTAAAACTATTAAAAATAAGGTTGCCACCTTAACCTTTCTTTCAGTACCGGGGCACTATTTTAGGAAAAAAAAAAAAAGATGTCGCCCCGAACCTCGAGCTGCCAAACCTGGAGCCCGGCCGGCGCTGAGCACCCGGAACGCGTCACCCCGTCCTGCTGGCAGGGGGCAGAGAGGCTGCAGCCGCGGCTGGCAGGGGGCCAGGCCCGCCAGAGCACGGCTGACGGCCGACCTGCGCGCGTCCCCGGGAAGAACACACGGGTGCCCACAGTGGGTCTACAGGGGCTGCCAAAGCACCCCTTGCCCGGTCTGCCGTCGAGGCCCGGCAACCTGTTTGTTTTGCCCAGAAGCAAGATGGCTATCTTAATCAAAAAGGGAAGCTAGATTTTTTTTAAATAACTTAAAAAAAAATCATTTTTATATAAAGCAGCAAAAACATATTTTCCTCTCTGCGGAAAGAAACAACGTGAACAAGGGAGCACGGCGACGCGACTGGACGGTCCACGAACTTCCGCTCAGCTCAGCTCGGTGCAGACGGCACCTCCGCGGGGCTGCTGCTCCCTGGCGCCCTCCGTGCCGTCTGCACAAGATTCTTTGGTGCCCTCGGCCGCTCTCCGGCTTTCCTCCCGATTTAAATTTTCCTTCTCCGCCCCCGTCCCGTTGGGGATAGAGTTCTCGCCGTTCACGAGCCCGTTCTCCACGGCCTTCGCCCCGCCCACGGCCTCGGCCAGGGTGAGGGCCTCGTGCGCGCCGGCCTCCTCCTCCAGGCTCCTCAAGGCCAAGGGCAGCCTGGCGCCCCCCGTGCCGCTCTCCTCGCACCGGGGCAGCGGGGCCCCCGCCTCCATCTGCTTGCGGTAGTACTTCCGGTTGGCGGCCGCGCTCTTCACCGCCTTCTCCAAAATCTCCTTTTCTCCTAAGCGCAGCTTGATGGCCATTGTTGCGCGCACAGAAAGGCTGTGGTTTTTCAAGAAGGCCTTGTCTTCCTGGCCAACGAAAAACAGCAAGATTAACTCTGAGGAGTCTAAATCGTCAAAAGCGTGGCGACAGAAGGCAGATCAGTTGCTGCCAGGGATGGGGGCACGAGGGAGGTGTTAGGGGTGACAGAAGGATCTGGAACTTGACTGTGGTGGTGGCTGCAGGATTTGTGGGCTTCTAGCAGAACGTCCACGTTAGAAGTGTGGATTTTATTGTATTTATTTACTGATTTTTAACATGTATTTATTTTTGAGACAATGTGAGAGAGCATGAGCCGCAGAGGGAGACACAGAATCTGGAACAGGCTCCAGGCTCCCAGCTGTCAGCACAGAGCCCGACGTGGGGCTCGAACCCACGAACCGCGAGATCATGACCTGAGCCAAAGTCGGACGCTCAACCGACTGAGCCACCCAGGCGCCCCGATTTTATTGTATTTAAATTCCACCCCGGTAAAATGACCTAAGATGAAAACGGTGAGCCTAAATCTCATGCCTGCTGCACCACATCTGACAGCGAGCTCGGCCGATTTTAGGAGGTGTTGTCTGTCCTGTGCACTGACGGCCCAGGGGGCTTGGCACCTGGTTGGGTGAATGTGAAATTAGGGACGCGAAGGTTAGCTTTAAAAGCACAAATGAAAACTCAGAATGACAGAAGAGTGGTGAAAAAATTTTTCAAATCTGTCTTCTTATCAACAGTGCTTTAATGCGATTCTTCTGGTAGGTATACATACGGTAAGTAGAAAAACCTTCGTAAGCTGAGTGACAAAGATCAGATGCCCAATGATCTTGCTAAAGAAAGTAATTGACAGGGGCGCCTGGGTGGCTCGGTCGGTTAAGTGTCCGACTTTGGCTCAGGTCATGATCTCGCGGTCTGTGAGTTCGAGCCCCACGTCGGGCTCTGTGTTGACAGCTCAGAGCCTGGAGCCTGTTTCGGATCCTCTGTCTCCCTCTCTCTCTGCCCCTCCCCTGTTCACGCTCTGTCTCTCTCTGTCTCAAAAATAAATAAACGTTAAAAAAAAAAAATTAAAAAAAAAAGAAAGTAATTGACATTTAGGAAGGAATCTCTCATCAGAAACCCTTAACAACATGACACAGCTCAACTCCTCATCTACTCGATCTAATTACCTCAATGGTTGTTTTGTAGGTTTTTAAAAGAAGCGAGGCTCGATCTTCAAGAAATGTCCAAAGTTTGACCTCATTGTCCCAGCTAACGGGATACTCGGAATTACCCAAGGTGAAGATTCTGTCTATAGCATTATCTCCCAGCAAATGTTCTTTCAATTCTTCTGCAAGAAACACAAACAGCCATCTGTTAGGGAAGAAACAGCACGGCTTCTCGGCTTCTCATTTAACAAGCAACCCACCTTGGAAAATATCTTCCCCAATGACATCGTTCTCCTGTGGCTGAAAGCTCTCCCTGATGGAGGGGGCCGGGCCGTGCTAGGCTCTCCAGGGTGAGTCAGGGCTAGGTTCGGGAGGGGTGTGTGTGTGTTGGGGGGGTCCTCCTGATCTGGAGTCCGGACCAAGCCTTGGGGCAGCACTGTCGCTCGTTTTTATGGGGGACGCCGAGAGTTTTTACACAGTCTCATGAGATACATTTTAAGGACGAACTCTAGGGACACGGCCCTCATGCTGACGATACCCTTCTCACAAACCGTGAGCTCAGTCACACCCACGGGGTCAAAACGACATTTAGGTTGACAACGTAAATAGCAAAAACGCGTTAAATAGGACAACAATCCAGTGACCCTTCTCTGTGTCAGTCAGAATGGCGCTCATGCCAGTAGCTGACCTGACAAAGCTGTTTACCTCCTAACACGCAAACCCCGGGCTGAAAGAAGCAAGAGAATGGACTATAAAAACCTTAGTTCATGAAAAATGTGCCTAGATCCCTCCCTTGTCAGGAATTAAATAGAAATCACAAGTAAACACAAGTGAACATCTCAATTACCTTCAAATATATGTAAGAGGAGGAAAGAATTCAGCAACTGCTCTGAGCATTTCATCTCCTGGCACATTATCTTCAAAAGACCCAAATATGCCCGTCCTAGTCACGCTCAAGAAATATCCCCGTACTTCTTATGTAATTATGAGCCAGTATCTCTTTCAGAGCAAAATGCCCCACAGCTGTCACTCTTTACAATTCAAATTGGAGAACTTCTGCTGCCAGCAAACTGAACTTTTATTAGTATTAGTTAGAGGAATTCAAAGGATAATATAGCAATTGTCTTGACATGACAAGTTGTCTTTGACTAAAGAGAAACTACAGAGAATCATCGGACCTAAAATGATTCAAGCAGTTTGGTTTTTTGGTTTTTTTGAAGAAAACAGAAGTTAATCGAACGTTCAAAAAAGAAATTTATTAACGTGCATTTGTTAGCAAAAGGGCATGAGAAAATGCAGGATTTTTAGATTTCGGATCCTCCAGTTTATATTTTGGGTAAAGTGCTGACCGTTTAAGACGCGCTTCCTTGGTGGTAGACGTTTCTTTTCGGAAGCTCCCCCCAGTCCTCAGGTCGCCAGTTTTGATTGGTTCCTAAGCGCACGCACGTTCTGCCCTCCAAGCTGGCAAGCTGAGTGAGGGGCAGGAGCAGAGACTGGGGACTGCTGGCGACAGGACACCCCCAAGAGGGGATACACAACAGCGTCACCACGCGACCAAAGGCTTCAAGAGTAGGTTCCTCCCTACGCTTCCCTGCGGCCAACAAAGAACGCAGCCCTGACAGAGCCTCCGTGCCTTCCCCCAGCCACCACGGGAGTCACGTTAGGTCACCCCCGACGGCGACCGGTGCCCTCGCTCCTCAGCCTGGCTTCCGTGTCAACCGCGGGTTCCTCCAGACCCCTGGACGACTAGTGTCTCTTCCACGGAGCGTGTTCTCTGCAAGCCAGCGGGAGCCACGTGGGATGCCCGGGGCGCAGGCCCTGCAGGGAAAAGAGCTGGTCCTGACTCGGGCCGCCGTCTGCCAGCTCAGGGCCATGTCACTCAATCCCTTGGAACCGGAGCTTCCACGTCAGTCAAGCGCGAAGCCCTACACCTCACAAGCCTGACGACAACTAACAGAACGTAGCATGGCGCCTGGCATACAGCAGGTGCTCACGCATTACAGGGATCAGCATCACTGTCATTTTTCTCAGTTATAAGTCTCCTCGGGATCGGAATGGTGACCTTCACCTTTATACCTCTTTACTGTACACGGGACAGGCCCATGGGAAACCCTTCACTGGTGTTCGCTAAACTGACTGATGAGCCACCACCAAAGGAAAACCTCGCTGGAAGCTGGGCCTTCGACAGTGTGGCCGCTTCTGAGGGACAAGCTCCATCCACCTCCCCCCCCCCCCCCCCACCTTGGGTCCTGTGGTTGGGTGTCGAAATCACCTGTTTGGGGCCTAAGTTTCTTCCACGTCTGTCCTGACGTCAAAGCCTGGACTGGGCATCCAGACGTGAAAACAGGGGGCCGAGGACAGCAGAGCCCAGCAGACCCCACCACCGCGGGCCACAATTCACCTCTGCGGACCAGACTGCCCTCTCCCCAGTGCCCGAACAGCCTTCTTCAGAGGAATGCTTGTTTGTTTGTTCAGTTAGGTGCTCTCTCACTCACTTCTTCCTACTCAATCTGTTTTGCACGGGATTTGAGGTTATTTACAACAGCAGATACACACACACTCACAAGCACACACACACTTGCAAATGAAACTTCAGGGAAGGAAATAAGAAAGAGTAGAGCAAAAATAAATGATATAGAAGCGAAAAAAGAACAGATCAATGAAACCAGAAGCTGGTTGTTTGAAAAAACAAATAAAATTGAAAACCACTAGGCAGACTTAGCCAAAATAAAAGAAAGGACCCAAGTAAGTGAAATCACAAATGAGAGAGAGAAGAAATAACAAACCAACACCTTAAGAGAAATACAATCTTAAGAAGAGTATCGTGAAAAACTATATGCCAACAAAGTGGGCAATTTGGAAGAAACGGATAAATTCCTAGAAACATACAGATTAGTGAAACTAAAACAGAAAGAAATAGAAAATTTGAACAGACCCACAACCAGCAAAGAAACTGGGTCAGTAATCAAAAATCTCCCAACAAACAAGAGTCCAGGGCCAGACGGCTTCCCAGGCGAATTCTACCAAACATGTAATGAGTTAATACCTATTTTTCTCAGACTATTCAAAAAATACAATAGGAAGGAAAACTTTCAAATCACAGAGGCCAGCATTACTGATACCTAAACCAGATAAAGGCACCACAAAAAAAAGAACTACAGGCCAATATCCCTGATGAACTGGATGCAAAAATTCTTAATAAAATACTACCAAACCGAATCCAACAGTCCACCCCGATCAAGTGGGATTCATTCCTGGGTTGCGGGGGCAGTTCCGTGTTTGCAAATCAATAACGTGATGCGCCGCATCACTAGAAGAAAGGAGAAGAACCGCATGACCCTCTCAACAGATGCAGGGAAAACACTGGCAAAGTGCTAATGGCCATTCAGGATAAAAACCCTCAACAAAGCAGGTTAGAGGAACCCAATAAAGTCCATATATGAAAACCCCACAGCCAGTGTCATCCTCAATGGGCAAAAACCGAGATCTTTCCCTCTGCAGTCTGGAAGACAACACGGATGTCCGCTCTCGCCACTGCTCTTCCACAGAAGACTAGAAGCGCTAGCCTCAGCAATCAGACAACAAAAAGAAATAAAAGGCATCCAAATCAGCAAAGAAGAAGTAAAGCTTTCACTATTTTCAGATGACAGGATACTATATACAGAAAACCCAAAAGACTCCACTAAAAACTATTAGAACTGATGCACGAATTCAGTTAAGTTGCAGGATACAAAATCAATGTGCAGAAATCAGATGGATTTTGATACTCCAATAATGAAGCAGCACGGTGAGAAATTGAGGAATTCACCCCATTCACAACTGCACCAAAAACAATAAGATACTTAGGAATAAACCTAACCAAAGAGGTGAAAGGTCTGTACTGTGAAAACTATAAAACACTGATGAAAGAAACTGAAGATGACACAAAGAAACGGAGAAACATTCCGTGCTCACGGAAGAATAAATATCGTAAAAATGTCCATACAACCCAAAGCAATCCACACATTTAATGCAATCCCTATCAAAATACCAACAGCATTTTTCACAGAACTAGAACAAACAATCCCAAAATTCGTATGAAACCATAAAAGACCCCAAATAGCCCAAGTAATCTGGAAAAAGAAAAACAAAGCTGTAAGCATCACAATTCTGGACTTCAAGTTATATTACAAAGCTGTATTGATCAAAACAGTATGGTACTCACACAAATACAGACACACAGATCCACGGAATAGACTAGAAAACCCAGAAATGAATCCATAACTATATGGTCAATTAGTCTTTGACAAAGCAGGAAAGGATACCCACGGGAAAAAAACAGTCTCTTCAACCAATGGTGTTGGGAGAACCGGACAGCAACATGCCGAAGAATGAACCTGGACCATGTTCTTACACCATACACAAAAATAAGTTCAAAACGGATGAAAGCCCTAACTGGGAGACCTGGAATCATTAAAATCGGAGAGAACACAAGCAGCAACCTCTTTGACACTGGCCATGGCAACTTCTTACTAGATATGTCTGCTGAGGCAAGGGAAATAAAAGCAAAAATAAACTATTGAGAATTCATAAAAATAAAAAGCTTCTGCACAGCAAAGGAAACCATCAACAAAGCTAAAAAGCAACCTATGGAATGGGAGAAGATATTTGCAAATGATATATCTGATAAGGGTCAGTATCCAAAATCTATAAAGAACTTAAAAAACTCAACGTGCAAAAAACAAACGATCCGATTAAGAAATGGGTAGAGAACATGAACAGACATTTCTCCAAAGAAGACATCCAGGTGGCCAACAGACACATAAAAAGTTGCTCAACATCGCTCATCATCAGAGAAATAAATATCAAAACTACAATGAGAGATCACCTCGCGCCTGTCGAAATGGCTAAAATCAACAACACAGGAAATAACGGGTGTCGGTGAGGCTGCAGAGAAAGGGGAATTCTCACGCACTGTTGGCGGGAATGCAAATTGGTGCAGCCACTCTGGAGGCCAGTATAGAGGTTCCTCAAGAAACAAAAAATAGATGTACCCGATGATCCATCAATTGCACTACTAGGTATCTATCCAAAGAATACAAAAATACAGGGGCACCTGGATGGCTCAGTCAACTGAGCGTCCAACTCTTGATTTTGGCTCAGGTCATCATCTCACAGTCGGTCATGAGTTCAAGCCCCATGTCGGGCTCTGCACTGAGCATGGAGCCTGCCTGGGATTCTCTCTCTCTTGCTCACGCACACACACACTCTCTCTCTCTCTCTCTCAAAAATAAATAAACAAACATTAAAAAGAAATTAAAAATACGACTTCAAAGGGATACATACACCCTGAGGTTTGTAGCAGCACTACCAACAATAGGCAAATTATGGAGACAGCCCAAAAGCCCATCGACCGATGAATGGATAAAGATGTGGTGTATATATATATATTAGGATATTACTCAGCCACAAGAAAGAATGAAATCCTGGCATTTGCAATGATGTGGATGGAACTAGAATGTATTATGCTAAGTGAAGTCAGTCAGTCAGAGAAAGGCAAATATCCTATGATCTCACTCATATGTGGAATTAAACAACAACAACACAAAGGGGAAAAAGTGTGTGTGTGGGGGGAACCAGAAAACAGACTCTTAACAATAGAGAACTAACAGGGTTGCTGGAGAGGAGGTGGGGGGGGGGGGGGATGGGCTAAATGGGGGATGGGCACTGAGGAAGGCACTTGTTGGGATGAGCCCTGGGTGTTGCACGTACATGATGAATCACTGCATTCTACACCCTTAACTAGTATTAAACCGCTGGTTAACTAACTGGAATTTAAATAAAAACTAAAAACAAAACACACAAAAACAGTAAAAGTGAAGCCTTAGAACTATGGGATTGGGCCTACTGGGGTGGGGGTGGGGGGACATTTTCAGACCAAACACGAAAACGCAAGCACAATCAGTCAGGATAAGAAAGGCCAAACGTCTGAGCTTAAGCAAACATAAGAGTAGATGCTGAATACGGGCATTTAACTCTTTCTCTGCCTGAAGGGAGAGGCTGCGGACAAGAACATTTTGTGATGCAAACAGGGTCGTCTTCAGTGTTAACCTGACAGGAAGCCTGACGTTAGGAAGCCTGCCAGCAATTTCGCATCTCAAAAGCAGAGTCGGCCAGCCAGGGAGGTCCCGTGGCCCACGAATGCCACGCTGACCACATGACTTCGGGGGGACTCCCAGGTCCGTGCACTGTGCGGGAATACGGCTGCCTGCGGAACGAGCACATCAAAAACTCCCCTCCACAAACACAGAATTCTGATGCAGTTACAGGATCCCAGATGTTTTTTCTTCCAGTGCAGTAGAGAATTAGTTGTTTATTACAAATGAATATTGACAACACATCAAGGACTTAATAAAACACTTCCAGGGTAAAACGGATCAACTTCTTTCTCCAATGTTGCCCTCCCCCCTCCCCCGAGAAAGCGCTCTAGTTTTAAACAATTTTATCTTGAATCTGCATCACTATGCTTTACACTTTATGCATTTTTTAAAAAGTCAACATCTTTTTTTTTTTTTTCCCTCCTGAAATGATTTACCTTCAGTCATGCAGAATACGCGGAGAAAAGCCAGGAGCTGGGCAGAGACGGGCGGCTCGGTAAAATGCAGCGCAAACACACTGGAACTGACAAAGGCAGAAGCATTAGTCGCCCTGCCTGGGCACCTGCCCTCAGCAACTGAGAGCCCTTCACTCCACACTCGGGGAGGGCGGCCGCCCTCGAGGGGCGCTGACCCGCGTGACTCATCCCGACCCCTCACCCGAGGTGCGCAAATGTTGCTTTCAGTGCCTGCAAAGTGCAGAAGGTAGGGCCTCTCTCGGGGGATGGCAGTCACCGCCCCATCGGCAGTTTCTAAAAGCCTTAATCTCAGGGTGCGTGTGCCAACCAAGAGAATTAAGTGTGCCCACGGTTCTTAAAAAATGTTAACAATAATTTATGTTGAGTTCACATTTTAATCATTAATCAAATATTGACAAGTTCAATAAAAAAAGGCCTGGTTAATCCATTTTCATTAAGAATGGTTCCTCCATTCCCGGGAGAACTAATAAATCATAATTCTTGGCTTCTTTATCATTTTGCACCTCAAATGCGAGAGAATCTTCAAGAATTTAACCAGAAATTCTTGAAATCACTAGGGATCATGACTTCATTACAGAAACTAATGGTGGCAAAGAATTAAATGAAACAAATTGATCCGGGTCATTAACCTTTTCAAGGTGAAAGACACTAATGATCCACAGTATTTATTTAACTTAATGAGGAGTTCAGGCCGTGTCCCCTGGAAGGGACCACGAGCGCCCTCAACGACGCTGACGTTTATCTGAAAACGCCCGTAAGTCTCCACGTGTCCCGGTCTAAATCTGCTGTGCAGGAGGGATGCAGACACGGGGACAGACCACTCTAGAGAAGTTCTACTGACACACCAACGAAACACTGTGCAAGTGGAAATGCTTCTAGGCGCGCAGGGGAGAGCCGGGCGTCTCTGTACGTACGTGGGGATGCCGGCGCGGGCCAGGACCTCGGCCTTCATGGCGTACAGTCGGTCACTCTTACTCACTCCCAGCTTTATTTTCACTCTGTCGTGTGAATTATTGTCAAAGAAAAAACCACTGTGGATCACAAACTCTGCATTTGACCGAGTGCCATAAAAAATGTAAATCTGAGATGCAGTAAAGAAAAAAATAAAGGGATATAAAAGAAATTTAACATCATTCTCAATACAGAGCAGGGCAAAGGATCAGTTCTCACATGTTCAACTGGACGTCACACCGCACACACAAAACAGCCCTCACGTGATCTCCTGCAGCCCCAGCAAGGCGTGCAGTTCCCCCTTCCCCAAACCGGCTGAGATGGGCCAGGAAGGGCGTCCGCTCCCGCCACCGCGTGGGCCTGCCTGGTTCACAGAGGAGCCCCGGCCGGGGCGCGCACTGCCCCTTCTCCGTCCCCGGGACGGCGAGACCGGCCGGCACGTTATGACTGCACGTGGCGGTTCGTCACAGTCCCCCCGCCTCCTTCCACTACAAGGGTCTCTTCTGGAACAAGAGTTTCAGGCCGTGTCCGTCAGAAACTCATTTCCAGTTCCTGTGGCAACTCTGCACCCCGCAGGGGGTCTCTAACTCTTCTGCGGGAAGGGAAAGGGAAGGGCCGACCGGCTTCGTTAGACTCGCATCGCTCATTTTGTCTCAGCTGGGGCGTCAATGGTCGACATCAGTTCTGCTTTCTGGGGTTAACCGCTCGGTCCTGAGACCGAGGGGTGGAAAGCAGGCATTCAGGGATGCATATTTTCAAACTCACCGAAAGGCTTACCCCTGCCCCCACCCAAATCATGAGATGAAATCTGCAGATTAAAGTGGAAAGATGTACGGTGCCCGAGTCCCTTGATTTTGCCACTTAAATAAATTGCAAATATGAGGTCAACTGTGCAAATAATTGCACTTGAATCTGTTTTCTCCGTGGACCCAAAGCACAGTACACGTTTCTTACGGCTTCAGGTCTCGAGACGTACTCCCCAGACGGTCCTAAATCCAAATCCCTAATTTTGTGCCCGAGCTAAATCCCTTTTTAAACTTGTCAACACAACGCGAGCTCTGTGCCCACCGGCCGGCCCCCGGTCCGCGAGCTGGTGCGTGAGCGCCGCCCACCTGCTCTCCAGCCCGGAAGTCCTGCAGGGCCACACACTCACATCGGTCGTCTTCCAGGTTGTAGCCGGTGGTGATCTAGGCGGGGTGGAAGGGGACAACTGTGAGCACGGAGGGGTGCGGTGCCCTCGCTCGCGAGGGTCTGCTTTGGCAGTCAGAAGATAGAAGGCAGCCGACGGTACCTAAAAGGGCGCCTTCTGCATGCGCTACAAAACTGACAAACAACTTCTTGGTTATTGTAATCAGTTCTATTTACACCAGAAATTCTTACACAAGATTCCATACATGGAGTGAGGGAAGGACCTGACTCTTCAGAAAATACAGTGGACAGAGTGTCCCTCGTTGGTCTCAAGCAAGCGTCACCATTCGTCCCAAAGCGAGCCCCACGGACGGAAGCAGGGTCTCCTGGAGAGCACGAGCTGACTCCAAATGACTCCAAATACCGTTCCTCTCACCTCTGGCCGCTAAGAAACTAACGTGTGTCTTCCATCGGGTAAACAACCGGGGGAAAAGGAAAGCCTGATTCTAAACTATGTACTTATTTTACTCTGAAATTAGAGAAATTGAAACTTTCAGATAAGCAAAGGGAAAATCAAACAACTTAGCTGTGGTCTATCTTTCTGCTGAGCACTGTATGTAAGCATCTCTAAGGCCATTACAAGTAAGTACCCCAGACCCGGTCCCAGGCCAGAAACCCACATCTCGCCCCCCCCCACCCAAGCCTGTCCCATCCTGGGGGGCCAGGCCACTTCACGTCCTGACACACAGGCCACAGAGGTGTTCTGGTGCCGCTACACGCCAGCACTTGAACTCCTGAATTAGCCTTCGGGTCCTTGCCTTCCTCATCACTCCCTGGCATGGCTGAGGTCCTAACCATCGGCAGCTGGCTTCAGATTCCAGCACTGTCCCTCCCGCATCCCTAGTGACATTACAGTGCCGGCCTCCTGTTTAAAACCTTTTGGTAGCGGGTGCCCGGGTGGCTCAGTCGGTTGGGCGTCCGACTTCGGCTCAGGTCATGAACTCGCGGTTTGTGGGTTCGAGCCCCACGTCGGGCTCTGTGCTGACAGCTCGGAGCCTAGAGCCTGCTTTGGAATCTGGGTCTCCCTCTCTCTCTGCTCTTCCCTGACTTGTGCTCTCTCTGTTATCTCAAAAATAAACAAATGTTAAAAAACATTAAAAAAAAAAACAAAAAAACAAAAACCTATTGGTGGCCATCCACCTTACCTACAGGCAGAAATCCAAATTCTTGAGCGAGGCCGGTTTACGGGGAGGCCCACGTCCCCCTGGGGCCCCTGACCTGCCACTCGCCTGCCACGCCCGGCCACTCTCCCACCTCCTTCATGCCTGGAGCTACCTTTCGCTCCCGTTTTGCCTGAGCCCTGGCTTCTTTGGGGACACTGCCTCTCATCCTACCCAACCCCCCTGTACTCCCAGAGTCCCTGTACTGTCACCCTCCCACCCAACACCCACCCCCAGCAGCAGTCTGGAAGCTCCCGTGTCAACCGTGTCCCCCGACACTGTCTCTGACAGAACTCACTGATGCGTGAGCCACTGGGATAAGAACAAGGCCCCCAATTTACACGAAAAGCTCCTTATCGGAAGTCTGTCCTTTAGAGCGGCCCTCGATCTCTTAGACGGTCTGTAATTATTCATTAATTCCTTTGATCTCTTCATTTTGTCCTGGAGAATCAAAGTTCAACACCACTGCAAGTGCCACTTACTGAAAAAGGCATCAACAGCGTGGATCCAAAAACTGACTCCTGAGTCTAGGGAGTGACATCTGTAGGACGGAGGGCCACGTGACGACAATCTTTCAACCCAGGACCCCCAGAACCCGTGGTTTATGAACCGCATCATACTGCCACTCCGCAAAGACCAAGAGAAACACGAAAGCAACAAGAAATGAATGCAGCCAAGGAATCTGGCACATTTGCCCTCCCAGAACAGGTTCCACACTTGGTGAGATCAGCTCTGTGAGGTTCCTGCCCAAAGTCAAAATCACTTTTCTGACCTCACACGGGATTCTGAGAAGCATGGAGTAGGAACTGCCCACAGACCCCCAGCCCTGAAAGCCTGCGGCTCCATGGTATGGTTGCACAGGGACCTGGCAGGAGCATCACACAGCAGGAGGGAAGTCAGGGAAGCAGGAGGGATGGGGAAGGGCCAGCGATAAGCTGAAATAAACAGGCAGAAATACGGGAGACAGATAACGGGACAGGAGGCGAGCCTCACAGGAGGGGGAGCGTGGCGATGCCACACAGGGGACCCAGGGCAGCCTTCCTTGAGGAAGTCTGTGAGTGGTCTTTGGAGACATCTGACGAACATGTATTTCAGGCGCTGGGAAGAGCCCGTGCAAAGGCCCTGAGGTGGGCGTGTGCCAGTGTCTGAGGAAGCACAGGGGTCCAGACCTGTGTGTGGTGGGAGTACAACGGGGACACGTGGAGCGGGGAGCCTTGTCCGCTACTTACAAAAACCCGGGCTTTCATTTTGAGACTAGAAAAAAGCCTTGTGTAAATCTGAACGTTTTAGAGGTTTCAATACTCAAACAGACCTTGAGAGAGAGCCTCTCTCGCTTCTGCTTGAACTTCCCAAGTCCCTTCCATCCTGACCAGGAGAGGCACACACTCAAATACAAGGGCTGCTTATTCCAACATGCTTCACCCACTGGAACGGACAAACCACTTGTTAGTGTTCTCCACACAAACGGCATAACCTCGAGAAAGGAACATTGCTGCTTACGTGAGTTCTGAACCAGTCGCCCAGAATTCGGAGCTACAGCATTTCTTCCAGTTTAACATGGTGTCCCATGAACTCGTCTAAACCTGTGTCTCCATGTGGCTAGGCAATCAGCTCACGCTTGCCACCACCTCAGGCCCGGGAACCCAGCCGGCCTTCTCTTTTCTCCCCCGTCTCCCTGCTGCTACTGCTTTGCAATTGCCGTCACGGGCTTGGCTCTCCCATCTCAGCTCCCACCACCAGGCTTTTGTCAGAAGCACAGAGCGTTGCTGGGTTACAGATGTCTACCTACTCCCTCGGCGAGCGTCAGAACAGACAGACAACGACCGTCAGGATAGACACACGCACAGAAGACAATCACCTGTCTGCGAAGCCAAAAGCCTTAATTTCGGGTCCCTTGCAACTTCACGGTGTTAAAACAGATTCTCACATTCTAGCAGACACAATTTCCCCTGAAGTCTTGTAATTGCAATCGAAAGCAGTTCAGCCAAGGTGTGGAGTGCGGGATGCAAGGGAAACGGCCACCGTAAGAAAAAGCACCACCACCTTGTCGGAACCCTCTAGAGGTTAGCCCCGTATCGCCAGCTCTGTGATAGGACACGGACCTTATGAACCGCACTGGAGAAAACAGCGTTCGTGGTTGTCATCGACTCCTTATTTTCATCTTGAGATAAACGGACTTTTTCTTTTTTTTTTTTTAAACTCTTGGAAAAAAAGTGAATAGCTTAATCCCACTTATATGAAAGCAACACAAAAACTAGTGCGCACGTGAGTGTGCGAAGGGGCACAAATGCGCACCTGATGGAGGGAGAGATTCGCTCACAGACGGGCCCGGGGCCCGGGCTCTGGGTGCTGGCGGGGCAGGGAACCTCCACATCTCACGATTGCAAAGGCATCTCACTGGTTAACGGATTTTGTTTGCTTACCATAATGTGTGTACTTTTTCAAATTTTAGAAATGAGAAACCTCCAATGGTCAGTCAAGTCTGAGAACGAATGACCGAACCCAGGGAAACAAAAAGGAGAACGCTATAGTCAAACATTAAAAGCGTTTTGAAAACTTTGAAAACTTCCATCTGATAATCAGTTTAAAATAGCTCTGAAGGGGGGGGGGGGGACAGAAAAAGAATGAAAACTTTTATTCATTAATGAAAATAAATAAAGTATGCTGTCCCTTAATATGGCTAATTAAATCAAGCATATCTAAATGAAGGCAGAAATGTAATTATAGGAGTGAAACCATTCTTTCTGTACAATTTAAGAGTATTACTTGCTGCTAGACCTTCCCAAATTAGCACCGGGGTATTCCATCGTCAAGGATTTGGCTCGTGCTACATGTGTTCTGGCCATTTTGTGGAGTTAGATGTGCAATACTCATTGACAGCATATTTTAAGCCTATTTATAATCCTGCTAATAATCACAAAGAAAGCAGACGTTGAGGAAAGATGGACAAAAAAGTAAAACCAAGCCAGTATGCTAGGGCCATGCTGAAAAATTCAAAATACTCTCAAGTTGATCATATTTCCATATCCTGATACCAGGAAATGTCTCTCAGACAACCATCTCAGCACAGGGAGTGTGTCAGCCTCCGCTGTGGCTGGGGATCCAAAGAATGCGGAGGGACAGGGAGCCGGCTTCCTAGGCTTCCTCCTTTTATGCGTCGCCATTAACAATCATCATAAAATTCCCCTGTTTTCTTAATGTCTCCTACCTGGGGCTTCCCACGCCTGGCGATGCCTACCCCACACTCAAGGCCAAGGGCCCAACGCCCCAGCGCCAGGGAAACCAGCCCCTTCTCCCGGACAAAGCAGGTTAGTAAGTGGGCCAGGGATGTGCCATCGTGTCAGGTGAAGGGAGAGGGAGTCAGAGAAGGCCCGTAACAGGGACTATAAGTCAGCAAAGAAAACAAGGACCGTAAAAGGAAAAACCAGAAAGAAGAAAGTTTTGGTTTTTTGCTTCAATAAATCGGCATTCTAAGGAGAGGAAGGAAAAGAAACCTTGGTTTGGTCTGTGGTTTAAAAAGATAAGAACACGAGTGTTTAGGCTGGAATTATGGCTTCGCAAATCAATGCGGTTCGCTGTGGTTTCTGAAAGCAGAGTAAGATTCTTGTCCCTGGTTTTCAGGATTAAGCAAACACCGAGAGAGAAAAACTGCAGCTTTTCTCGGCGGGAGGTCGGGGGCGGGGGCGGGGGGGGGGGGGGGGGGGGGGGGGGGTAGGTGGGAGGTGGGGGCTGACCGGCTGGTTCTGTTTGCTGCCTTTGGAGGGAGGCAGGAAGCTGGGCTGGTTTGCCGGTAGAATGTCCACACCACAGCCCCCACCCCCCAACCCCGCACGAAACACAACACAGAGGGGTCCTTACCAGGCCGTTGGTGTGATTGCACATATCCCACAAAGGAATCAGCGCCAGGGTCACCCGGGAACCGTCCTCCGTGGGAATTTGGTTTTGTCGCGTCATCACAGAAGAGACTGCCCACCTGTAACAATAGGAAGAGGTGGGTTACAGCAGGGACATCTCAGAGCCCGGTGCCGTCGTAACTCAACCAGAAACTATGGTTTGTCAGACTTCTCGCCAACCGTCAAAACTTTTTCCTGAGTATTACCGCAGGTGATGGCTGGCCTTCATCATCGTTTAAAATTAAATCTAAGGCTGAGGGGAGGAAGGGGGACCTAGAAGGGAAAAGGGGGGAGAGAGAGAGAGAGACAATCTGGGGTGAGGACTAAGCGGGGATGTTCCCGGGAGACAGAGTGTCTGGAAGGAGGGCCAGGAACAGAGATCTCCAGGCCTCTGGTCCTCGCAGTGGCCGAGAGCCTTGCCCCCAGGCCCACGCCACCCTCTATTTCCCGAACGCTGACTCTGCACCTGTATTAAGCCTCAGTGAGTGGCAAACGTAACTCCTTTCTGACCAGAAATCCTCTAGGAGATCGACAAAATGTGGCATGCTATTTTCTTATCACATGGCACAATTAAATCTTTTCGTTTTTCAAAAAAGTCCCCACTTTACGCCACAATATCTATGTAACACCAGGCGGGGGGGACCCTCACGACCACCCCACACTACATGTTAATCTCCAGTATCACGTGGCCACCTCAGCTAATCCCCGACCACCACAGGGTGAAGGCAACTTCCGCGTGGTTATTAAAATGCTGACCCTTACCCCAGCTGTCCATTAGAACCTCTGCAGGACGACCTGTCTGGGGGCCTGACATGGTCACAGCAGGTCACTTCTTAAGTACTTCCCACTTCCCAGACCCTCAGATCACTTAGGAACCACCCCCCAACACACACAGTACACAACATACACCCAAGATGCGTACACACAGTCCCCCCCCCCCACATCCATTCCCCCGCCACACCCCAAAACACACACACAGGCACACACCCCACCCCACCAACCTGTAGTCCTCGTAAGTGAAAGCGTCCTTCAAGGGCAGTTTGTTGGCATGAGGATGGGTCTGGGAATTAGAAGTTTCAGAAAGCAGAGGTGAGAAGAGAAAAAGGGAAAACAGAAATCAGTCAGCAGAATTTCATTATTTAGCTGCCTAACAGATCCTAACAAGAGCCAAATGAAGCAGGAGGCGTCCAGCCGCGCTACTGAGGGATCATCATGCTATTATGCTCTCATACATCACTGTCAACTTAATTTCTTGTGCCCAGCAGCCGCCATAAATCTGCTTCTTCATATTTCGATACTAGAACCCACAGACACCACGCAAAAAGAAAACTGAAGGTGGACCGACTTTACAGAGAGGAAGGCAGGCGCCCCCACGCATGGGGTGTCTGATCCAAAGGGACACCGGGAGCCTCCAGAGTTAGGCGTCTGTCCTGGCTTTCCTCGTTTTCTTCTACCCGTGACACGCCGCACACCCCTGAGTGCAGCAAATCTCTTCTTATGTGGAGAAAAAGAACAATTAAAGGCACTCTAATAAATGGAAGGTTCTTTCATTTGTCTCCGACTTAAATCATTTGGATGGAAATCAACTTATGTGCAAATGAATCATATATGTGGTAAGTGCGGCTCAAGTGCAGAAAAATCAAGAAAGGTAGTTTTGTGCGGTTCTAAATTTTACAAACAAGACAAAGCTAAAATAGAGGCTGGCCTACTGAAATCTGACTCTTTTTTTTTTCCTGGTCAGATGAACATTTGGTGAAAACATCTACCACTTGACGCTTAGGAGGACGTTTTATACGTCTCCTGATTCCTCATCCCAACGACCCCGCCTCGGACCCCGCGAGGGCTCAGCAACTTTGTCTCCATTAACAAATGAAAAGCTGCGACGGGATCATTTTAATCTCCGGTTTCAGTAACAGCCCGAGAGGCGGCCTGCAGTTCAGTGACCGAGGGAGCGCGCGGCGATCTCCGGTCGGGGAGCAGGGAGGCGCTGCTGGCGGGTCCCTGCAGCACTGTTAATGCGCGGAGCTCCGTGCAGCATGCGGTTTTTACTCTCGACGCATTAGCATGGCGAGTGCACGGCCATTTATCATCGCTCACTGTAATGTACTCGCTGGCACCGCGCGCAGGACAGTAGGGGATGAGGCAGAAGTGGCTCAAACCGTAAATCAATTAGAAAACAAAAGCTTGTGCTCCGTGCGCAATTTTAGGCAAATTATATATTACAAAAGGCTGCCAACTGGGCGTTAGCTCCCAGGTGCCTGCCTTCCCCTCGCGTTCTTAGCCCGCGGTTAACCCTTTGGAAGAAAAGTCAAAATAGGAAATTACACTCGTGTCATCTTGAAATGTTGCAGTAACAAAAGTGAAATTAAAGATGACGAATTTTAAGTCAGTGTATAAGAGCACACGTTGCCCAGAGGAATCTTCTAGCTGCTGGAGGCAGATCGGGATTTCCTATCTCTGTTAAAACAAAAAACAAAAACCAAAAAACCCCCGAGGCAAGGCCGCGGTCAACTCCAGTGAAGAAAGATGCGCGAATCCCAGGAAAGGAAGCTTCTTCCTCCCTCTCCTTTGTAATGAATGGAGCGCAAGGCTACGTTGTAAGAGTCCCAAAGACGCTTTCCATTTACAACGATGAAACTTAACTACGACACCGACACCGTTCAGGTTTCTCCTTATAAAAGGACAAACTGAGCAGAGAACTGTCCCTCCACAAAACCCAAGCCAGTGTCCGCGTAAGAAGCACCCCAGCGGGGAGGACTCCGTGGCTGACATTCCTGTTCACTTACAACACAAGGAAACCTCAGGAGGGATCTACCCCAATGGCGCAGGACGGTGCCCAAGCCAGTGCTTTTCAAACTCTAAGCAGGTGGCAAGCACCGTTGTTTTTGTTATTTTAAAATATTTTAATTCATTTAAACTGTGGAATGCAGGATGCTATTTAGAAAGCTGGTAAATTCCAACACTAAATCCCATAGGTATTAAGAATTTGGTCCGCCCTCCCAAGAAAGTCTGACTTACTGAATGAGAGAAAAGGTGACAATTTTCAAACATGGAATGCTCAATGTCAAAACGACTCGAAGCAAAAACCTTCCAACACTCCGAGACCCTGAAATGGCTTTCTATTCTGCACCCTTAGTCAAACAAGACATCCTCCGCAAGGACCAGACAGACGGAAAATTAACTCTCCAGAATGTCTCCCTTCCTCCTATTTACATACCTTTCTTCCCGAAAACAGAAGTTCGTGCTCATAGTCCTGATGAAGTCGTAAAGACAACTCAGGAAAACACACAGACACACAACACACAATGCTTTCTTCAGATTAATTTTGATGATTATTTTGGCTTTAGGGTTACATAACATTTGTTGAAATCTGTTAGAAATAATTGTTTTATATTCTTAAAAATTAGGGTGTGCCGACCGTACGTACTTCTGGTATAAAAAGCTATTCTGCCACAGAACACATGCACTTAACAGTTATACTGAAGCAAAATTTAATTTGACACTATGGAGAAAGGCAAAATAACTTCCATTTCAACAGGGTTCTCACCACTGTGACACTATCGCCACCTACTGGCCTTATGGTAGAAGAGGTTGGGGCCGCCAGGTTCTTGGATTCTTTGCCTGGGTAAGCAAGGCCTTCACAACAACTTCCTCTAAATCCACACTGGGCTTATCTAGAAGAGCTACTGTTTCAGTCTGACTCCAGCAAAACCTGGTTTCTAAAAAAACCTAGTCTACTTCTTAAGTACTGTATAATATTTTATTTTTACAAGGATCTTGAAACATTCAAATATCGAAAATGATTTGCACATGAAAAACATTTAAGTTTGAAAAGAAGTATTTTCACATACCCTGAAAAAAATGAACAAGAGTAAGAAAAAGAAACTATTCCAAACACTCCTGAAGCTCTGGACAGAATTCTTTTTTCTTTCTGTAAACACCAAGTCTTTTTCCTGTTGGAGACCAAGTTGGGGCCTAAGAGTACATCTTCAAAAATTACAATGTTAACCCGACATTATTTATTTCGAAGTTCCTAAAACGTTTTTAGATGAAAAGCCTTTAAGGTCATACTTTAAAGGAAGGATAACTGAACACTCCTCACCTTATAAAGAAAGCAAAATCGGATAACGGTTTGGTTTATCGTGATGTATCTGCTGCAAGAGAAGACATTCCTAACTTGTACTATAAAAATAAAAGAGTAAAACAGAAAGCTTGCTCCTGGTGGCCGGTTTTAGCTGTAACTCGCTCCCGAGGCAAACCTGGGTAGATACGCCCGGGATGGGTGGGGAGGGTCGTCGGGCAGGGTCAGAAAGCGACCCTGACAGGGTCTCCCCAGGGTCTCCCGGGCACAGGGGCCCAACAGAGGCAAGCTGGGGGTCCTGCCAAAGCGCCCACTGCCCGCCCACCCCCAACCCCCAAAAAGTCAGAGTCAGAAACCAGCCACAGATTTCCTGCAGATTTTTTTAATGATTGGTATTTTCACCTTCTCGAGCACTCTAAATATTTGAGTTGCTGTAGCTCATGATCAGACTGGAGGCCCTCAAGAGCTTACTTTTCAAAGAGGATTCTTGTCTCTTTGTGGCCAACAGGCAACCCGGTGAGGTGTTCTTCCATTCCCTTTTCTGCCAAAAGGAGGTATTCTAGATGAGACTCAGTAATATTGTATCTAGTACAAAATAATCACTGTGTTTGGGAAAGATTAATATCTAAAATCGTTTGTTTGGCTTCAATAAAAAGAAGTAATATTGCTAAATATGTAAGTATGACATTTTGAAGAATTTACCATATTGCCTGGGTCTGGTAGCTCTGCTTAAGGAAATTAAAAACCACCACCGTCAGCAATATTTGATCCTTATTAAAGTTCTGTCTTGAACGATCACTCACATAAAACAAAAATAAACCAAGAAGAAATTTAAATAAAACCTATGGATTACAAGAGTTTGAAGATGAAAAAATGAACAATATTCTGGCTTTAAAAAATTGATTTAGCATGCAGCTTCTCTTTATAGTCCCTTGATAAAAATGAAATCTCCCTAACAAACACTTAATAAAACCTGTCAATATCTCTGGGAAGAAAAATGACACGAATGCATTAAGTATTAAATACCCTTGGAAAAAGTCACATATTCCATGAATTTTTGATGCACTATCTTGACATTAATGTAAAACCTTGATATTTATAATTGACAGAGATTTAATAAAGCACAAAAGAAGATGGCTGAGGCATGGCACGCGCATGGTCCGGGCTGATCAGAAATGAGAGCTCCAGGCATGTGCTTACACTAAATAAACAGTTAATACGTGTGCCTCGGGTGAGCTGCAGTCTTATTTTAAGCTCACACAACAAACCTTTGTGGAGAACCCAAATAAGCAGATTTCGTTATTATGTGAACTCCTAATTCAGAAACATCTAGTATGCGAAACAGCTTTGGAACAGCTCGGCCTGGAACAAAACGCATTTGACTTCAAGTTGGTTTTCTTTTTCACATCTAACAGAAAGCATTTTTCACTTAAACCGGGGATAAATGCTCCCACCTACAGAGAGACAGGCATCTCTGAAAATAATTCTCGGAAGGAACATATTCAACCTGAGGCAAGATTCAAACCCCTCTACGGGGAAATAAAGGATTAGGACACGCAAAAGGCTCGAAGACACAAACAGCAAACACTTCTCAAAATCAGATCGTTACTTTTCTAAAGAGCACTGACTTCCACCTAGACCGACTTTTATGGGGAAATCAAGTTGAATACATTTAATAATCCTCTTCAAAGAGGCATTTAAATATAGTAAAAGGACAGTGGCTCAGTTCATAAAAATGACTCCTAAATACTATATCTTGAAGAATTTATAGCCTGTTACAATATATAATTGTTACTTTCAAAAATACATATGGCAGTTCAGTGACTTATTAATGGCTCTATAGTATCAGGAATGGCAAAATATGTAATTTAGAAGTTGGATCTAATTTATTCTGATCAAAAAACATAATAGCACGCAATTACAATTTTCCAACTAAAATATGGCTAAGACTGTATTTGGCTTTACTTCTTAAGTGTATATTAAAAGGGACTGGGGTGCCTGGGTGGCTCAGTTGGTTAAGCGTCCAACTCTTGGTTTCAGCTCAGGTCATGACCTCACGGTTGGTGAGTTCAAGCCCCGTGTCGGGCTCTGTGCTGACAGCACGGAAGCCCCTTGGGATCCCCCCTCTCTCCCTGTCTCTCCCCGGCCCGCGCTTTCTCTCTCTCTCTCAAAGTAAATAAACTAACTTTTAAAAAAATAACTAAAAGGGACAGCAGGGTTAACCAGCTGTGGGTCCTTGCACCTAACTCCAGCGACGGCTCCGTTTCTCTTATTTCTACAGGGATAAAGTCAGCCACAGAACCTCAGATTTGAACTATGTGGGTGCATGCAATTACACGTTTGGGAACTGGGGCCCCTGCTCACGTAAGCAAGAGGCCCTCGGTGTTTTCAATGCCACTGAGAGATTCCTCCACAAAACAGCCCCCCGGCATCTTCCCTAAGCCCAGTGTGGATCGGGGTCTCCGCAAATGTTAGGTTCGGTGCAAGGTGAGGAGAAAAGACAGAGGCAAAAGGCAGCTTCATCCGCTGCCCCCGCCCCCCCCCCCCACCCCGCCAAAGTCACAGGGGGAAGGAGGTCAGAGGGAGGTCGGAAGGAAAGAAGGATTTCCCCTGCAGGAAGCTGAATGAAGGAGACAGGGCAGAAGGGAAATAAAAAGAAGGAGAGTGGGATACAGTCAGGATGGCAGAGGACAGCAGGAGAGAAACAGGGGGGAGCACCAGGAGCGGGGTGGGGAGGGGGGAGCAGGAGGAAGATTTGCTCGAAACACGGAAGCATCTCTCCGAGGAAGGCTGCGCAGGCTTCTGGAGCGCCAACCCACCCTGTGCTTTCTAAGTGCATATAACACAGCTTAACGGAATGACAAACTGCAAAACATCTACTGAATCTAAAATTTCGTTTTGATGACCATAAATCAGAATCGAAGCATGGTTCGTGTAGCGGACTCTTGAGAGGAAAAGATCAATTTTTAAGACTCTCATTTTTAAACACAGATTACATCCAACTCTTCAGGGAATATTGCATCGTAAAGTTCTTTGAATTCACTCAATATGATCAAATAAATACATCAATACACATTAAATTTAAGTTATTTGCTTTCCACTTATATATGCATATTTAATTTCTCTATAAAAATGTATATTACTTCATAGCAAAAATTTTTAAATAAAGAAAATGGGATTAGTGGAGAAGCACCCACATTGTTCAGTAAACGTATAAACTTACTTTAAGATGGAAGAATTGGGTTTTTCACTGGGAGACCCTGAAGTCTAAAACCCACACCCAGTTAAAATTGAGATTTGTTCAAACAGTGCAAAAGATATGCCTCTTTAAAAACTTTACTAGTTACCAATTATAAACCCTGAAGACAGTCAACCACGAACCAAATATAATCATAATCACCATTTTTTGACTGTCAACCATTTATGCACTCACCAAATATGTATTGACTCGGAAAAAAAGCTGAAAACAGGTTAGGACTAGAAATTCGTTCACTCAGCAAATGTCTTCTTTACTATCTGAAGCGGAAGGCACTCTGGCAGGTGCCGTGTGACAGGTGGGCAAAAAGACATGGTAACACCCTCGGGGTCGGGGGTAGGGGGGTCTGCCTAGCTGCAGTCAGACGAGCCACTTAAAACAGGATGGGAGAGGTCACAGCTCGGACCCTTCTCCAGGGCCACCTTTGCCAATCACCCTGGGTTCCCTACCCTGCCTCCTCCTGGCCCTATTCGTTTATTTCCCAGGCCTCCCCCCAGCACACTCACTTGAGGCATGTTTCTCTCCCACAGTAGGGAACCTCAGTGAGGCAGGGACCATGCCTATTTTGACCACCAGAGAATCCCCAGTGGGTTGCACGGTGCTTCATTCAATGACCTCTTCTTCCTCCAAGTGCAAAGGAAACACTGCCCTTTGCTGGGCGGCAGAGGAGCGCGTTGACCTTGTGGAATGAGATTTCCTCTCTACCGCTCCATAATGGCCTGAACAAGAGGCAAGAAAACAGGAGGGGACAACGTCCCAGACCACCATGACCCCACGGGTGGTAAGAGGCAGAGCCAGAGGACTAGGTAACGTGGCTGCAGGGCAGCTACGACCAGGGAAATGTGGACCCCACGCTCCTTTTCTGAGAGGCGTTTCCACAGGCTTCTCTCCCTCTCCTTTTCTTCTACCTTCCATCTCTTATGATGAGGATATTCTCCCACCATCTAGGGCCAGAGAATAGTCTCTCTTTTTTTCCAAATCTATCCTTAAGCAAATTTATTTGAGAAAGCTCTACTCTACCGTAATAATCCAAGAGGGGGCAAACTGGACCAAGCACAGCAGCCCTCGGTACCGCACGGTCACCAAACTGTCCTCCACGGCGCTCCGCCTCACCCAGCAGCGTGCACCTTGGACAAGCTGAGCCCGTCACCTCCCATGTGACCTCACATCACCCGGGGCCCCGTGCCTCCATTTCTCCACCTGAAAAGGGGGTCGGACAAGTAACTTCTAGCTTCTTTTAAAGTTCGAAAATCCTTTGTTTCTTTGCCTTGTGACACCCCCCACCTAAGCATCTCAATCTGCTAACTGACCTAATGACTCTGACCCAGAATCATGCTTCTCTGGTCTGCACGAAGACCATCTCGCCGAATAATCAGTGCTTATTGATAAGGTACTTACACCTGCAGCTCCTCACCCTTATCAGTAAGCAAAGTGGAAACGCACAGAGTGGTGACAGCAATCATTGTCTTAGAAGGACAGCCTGGCTTCAAAGAAGCAGGCTAGGATTACTTGTCATGGCTTCATCCCTCCGTCCTTTTCGTTTCAGCTGTTTCAGATTTCAGTGATTCAGGATAAAGACTCTGGACTCTGGTTAGATGAATCAATCCAGCATGATGAGAGTCACCAGTCATTTGTAGGAGGAGAGCATTATGACCACCAATGTGAAACCAATTTCCTTGATAAGGTGACTGACATTCAGAGCATGCATACAAAACTCTTGTCCTAGAAAAGGAAGTACCACGCTTGGTACATAGGAGAGCTCTCTGCATGAAAGAGAAGAGAGAGAGACAAAGGGAGACACAGAGCGGGAGGGAGGGAGGCTGGTATCGACAACGGCCATTTGCTAATAAGCACACCGTGCAAGGAACTCTGTTGAGAACTTTACACGTGTTTATATATAGTTGACCCTTGAACAACGCAGTCTGAACCACGCAGGCCCACTTACGTACGGATTTGCTATCGTTCAGTGGCGCGAAAGAAGAGATTCTTAGGATTTTCTCAGTAACATTTTCTTTCCTCTACCTTACTTTATTGTGAGAACACAGTACGTAACACATATACAAAATACGTGTTAATCAACGGCGTATATTATCTGTAAGGCTTCTGGTCAACAGTAGGCTACTGGCAGTTAAGTTGTGGGGGAGTCAAAAGTTACAAGCAGATTTTCAACTGCACAGGGGGTGGTGGGGGTCAGTCCCCAACCCCTGCATTGCCCGAGGATCAACTATAATTTAATTATCATGAAGCCAATGAAATAGGCACTATTATTAGCCCTCTCTTACTGATGCCATAACTGATGGACAAAGAAATTACCAGTAAGTCCAAGGTTACCCTGTTTATAAATGGTGGGGCTGGGAAAATGACTTAGGCCACTGTTTTTTAGAGATTACTTTATTTAAAATTTTTTTTTACATTTATTTATTTTTGGGAGACAGAGTGAGACAAAGTGAGAGTGGGGGAGGGGCAGAGAGAGAGGGAGACACAGAATCCCAAGCAGCTCCAGGCTCCAAGCTGTCAGCACAGAGCCCGACGCGGGGCCCGAACCCACGAACGGTGAGATCATGACCTGAGCCGAAGTCGGACGCTTAACCGACTGAGCCACTCAGGCGCCCCGAGATTACTTTAAGGCAAAAGACAATCAGTTGTTCTAATTTTATAAATAAAGCCTAAGTACTGATGTGGTAAATACAATTTTTTCTTAATGAAATTCTAGAAAAGTACCTGGCAGATACTGCTCTCATGTAAAATCCAGCATATTGGGGCATCTGGCCGGCTCAGTCAGAAGGGCATGGGACTCTAGATCTCGAGGTTGTGAGTTCGAACCCTACATTGAGTGTAGAGATTTCTTGAATAAATTAATAAACAAACTTCAAGTTCAGCGTAAATGCACTGCCACACCTGGCAAGCCGGCACCCGGGGCCCCCCTAAGCACCCCTTGCGCTGGGGACCCAGCTCCACACGCTGCAAGTCCTGCAACAGCAGCCAGGGCCTCGTAGCCACAGCCCGGCCGGTGGCAGTGTGCGTGCACCGACCACAACCTAGCCACCACAGAAGGGTGCCCACAGCCCACACAGGGGACCCCCCCGGGGCATGTGGCGTGGGTGACCAGGGCAGTTCGCACTACCCAGTCCCAGAGGACACCTTCTGCATAAGCAACTCCTTCAGGACCAGGAGACGTAACTGATCTACAAACAGAGAGTCGGGCAAGTTGAGGGGAGAGAGGAATATGCTCCTAGTAAAATAATAGGACAAAATCTTAGAAAGAGAACTAAATAAAACAGAGTTGAACAATCTACCAGATAGCGTTCAGAGTAGTGACCAGGAAGATGCTCGCCGAACTCAGGAGAAGAAGGGACAAACACAGTGAGAGCTTCAACAAAGAGATAAAAACATAAAAAAGAATCTGAGCTGAAGAATACAATAGCTAAAATATAAAATACACTACAGGGAATCAACAGGAGATCAGAAGATGCAAAATGGAATAGCAAGCTGGAAGACAGGGTAGTGGAAATCACCCAGCTAAAACAGCAAGAAGAAAAAAGAATTTTTTTTCTTTTTCTTTTCTTTTTTTTTTGAGAGTGTGAGCAGGGGAGGGGCAGAGGGAGAGGGAGGGAGGGAGAGAGACATAGGAAGGGGGAGGGGGAGGAGGGGGGAGAGAAGGGGAGAGGGAGAGAGATAGAGAGAGAGAGAGAGAGAGGGAGAGGGAGAGGGAGAGAGAGAGAGAGAGAGAGAGAAGAGGGAGGGTGACAGGGAGGAATATCTTAGGCAGGTTCTACACCCAGTGTGGAGCCCAATGCGGGGCTCAATCTAACCTGAGCCAAAATCAAGAGTCAGACGCTTAACTGACTGAGCCACCCAGGCACTCCCAAAAAAGAATCTTATTTTTATTTATTTTTATTTTTGAGAGACAGAGCTTGCACACTAGCAGGGGAGAGGGACAGGGGGAGAGAGAGAATCCCGGGCAGGCTTCACACTTGGTGTGGAGTCCGATGTGGGGCTCGATCCCACAACTCTGGGATCATGACCTGAGCCGAAATCAAGAGTTGGACGCTCAACCGACAGAGCCACCCAGGACCCTCCCTGAAAAAAGAATTTAAAAAATGAGGCAGTTAAGGGGCCTCTGGAACAACACCAAGTGCACTAACGTTCACAGGCTCCCAGAGGGAGAAGAAAGAGAGAAAGGGATAGAAAACCTACCTGAAGAAACAGTGGCTGAACATCTCTCCCACCTGGTGAAGAGACACGCGCCAAATCAGAGAAGCACGAGTTCCAAATAAGATGAACCCCAAGAGACCCACAGCAAGACACAGTCTAATCACCGTTTCAACAGTTAAAGATAAAGAGAGAATCTTACAAGCAGCAGGAGATAAACAACCAGTTCTGTACAAGGGAGCCCCCACCTAACACTAGGAGATGATTTTTCAGTAGACACTTTACAGGCCAGAGGCTCCTGGGTGCCTCAGTTGGTTGAGCAGCAGACTCTTGATTTTGGCTCCAGTCATGATCCCAGGCTCGTGGACTGAGCCCCATGCTGGGCTCTGTGTTAAGCGTGGAGCCTCTGCTTAAGATTCTCACCACCCCCTCTCCCATTCGTGTTGCCTCTCAGAAGAAAGAAAAGAAAAGGAAAAAAGGAAGGAAGAAAGAAAAAAGAGAAAAAAGAAAGAAAAAAAGAAAAAGAAAGACTACAGGCAAGAAAGAAAGAAAGAAAGAAAGAAAGAAAGAAAGAAAGAAAAGAAATGAAAAGGGAAGGGAAAGGAAAGGAAAGGAAAGGAAAAAAAAAGAAAAAGAAAGAAACTACAGGCAAGAAAGAAAGAAAGAAAGAAAGAAAAAGAAAAGAAACGAAAAGGGAAAGGAAAGGAAAGGAAAGAAAAAAAAAGAAAAAGAAAGAAACTACAGGCAAGAAAGAAAGAAAGAAAGAAAGAAAAAGAAAAGAAATGAAAAGGGAAGGGAAAGGAAAGGAAAGGAAAGGAAAGGAAAGAAAAAAAAAAGAAAAAGAAAGAAACTACAGGCCAGAAGGGAGTAGCACAATATGTTCATGGTCCTGAAAGGCCAAAACTTAGAACCGAGAGTATTCTACCCAACCGAGCAAGGCTACCACTCAGAATTGAGAGAGAGATCAGGAGTTTCCCAGACAAGCAAAAGCTAAAGCAGATCACTACCACCAAACCGGCTTTACAGGAAATGTTAAGTGGACTTCTTTAAACAGAAAAGCCCATGACTAGAGATTAAAAAAATACAAAAGAAAAACTTCACTGGTTAACATATAGTACACAGTTAGTACAAAGACTAAAAAACAAAGTAGTAAAATCACCCAGACCTACAATAATTCATCCAAGGATACACAAAACCGTAAGACGTGCAAAAATATGATGTCAAAACACCAAAGTCCATCAAAACCCTGTTGGTACTAATAAATGAATTCAGTACAGTCGTGAGATACAAATAATACACATAAATTGATTACCCACAAACCTGTTGCATTTCCATACTCTAATAATAAACCATCAGAAAGAGAAATTAAGAAAATAATCCTGGGGCACCTGGGTGGCTCAGTCGGTTAAGCATCCGATTTTGGCTCAGTTCATGATCTCGCAGTTCGGGAGTCGAGCCCCACGTCAGGCTCTGTGGCAACGGCTCAGAGCCTGGAGCCTGCTTCAGAGTCTGTGTCTCCCTCTCTCTCTGCCCCTCCCCCACTCACGCTGTCTCTGTTTCTGTCTCAAAAATAAATAAATATTTTTAAAAATCCCATTTACAAGTTCATCGAAAAGAATAAAGTCCCTAGGAATAAATTTCACTAAGGAGGTCAAAGACCTGTACTCTGAAAACTAAAACACTGATGAAAAAAATTCAAGATGACACAAATGAATGGAAAGATACACTGTGTTCATGGACGAACAAGTAATTGTTAAAATGTCTACACTACCCCAAGCAATTTACAGATTTGATGCAATCCCTACCAAATACCAAGAGCTTTTTCTCACAGAACTAGAACAAAGAGTCGTTGAGATTTGTGTGGAACCACAAAAGACCCCGAATAGCCAAAGCAATCCCGAGAAACAAGAACAAAGCTGGAGGCATCACAGCCCAGGTTTCAAACTAGGCTACAAAGCTGTAGTGATCAAACAGTATGGCACTGGCAGAAAGACCGACAGAACAGAACACAGAGTCCAGAAATAAATCCACACTTCCACGGCCAAATTCTGACAAAGGAGGCGAGAATACACACTAGGGGAAAAAGACAGCCTCTTCAATTAACGGTGCTGGGAAAACTGGACCAGTTTCTGACATCACATACAAAAAAACTCAAATGGATTAAAGGCTTCAATGTGAGAGCGGAAACCATGAAACTGCTAGGAAAAAACAAAGGCAGTAAGCTCTTGGACACTAGTCTGAGCAATATTTTTCTGGATCTGTCTCCTCAAACAAGGGCAATAAAAGCAAAAATAAAATGGGACTGTATCAAACTAAAAAGCTTTTGTACAGTGAAGGAAACCATCAACAAACTAAAAGGCAATTTACTGAATGGGAGAAGATATTTGCAAATGATATAACCAATAAGGAGTTAATATATAAAATATATAAAAGAACTCATACAACTCAGTGTCAAAAAAAAAAAAAAAAAGCCAAACCAGGGGCACCTGGATGGCTCAGTCGGTTGAGCGTCCAACTTCGGCTCAGGTCATGATCTCACAGCTCGTGGGTTCGAGCCCCACGTCGGGCTCCTGTGCTGACAGCTCGGAGCCTGGAGCCTGCTTTTGATTCTGTGTCTCCGTCTCTCTCTGCCCCTCCCCCATTCATGCACACGCGCTCTCTCTCTCTCTCTCTCTCTCAAAAAAAAAAACATTAAAAAAGTTAAAAAAAAAAAAAAAAAGCCAAACAATCCAATTAAAAAACGGGCAGAGGACCTGAATACGTACTTTCCGGAGACACACAGATGGCCGACAGCCACGTGAAAAGTCGCTCAACCTCACTCAACATCGGGGAAACTACAAGGAGATGTCACCTCACAGCTGCCAGAATGGGTAAGATCAAGCACACAGGAAACAACAGGTGTTGGTGGGGATGTGGAGAAACGGGAGCCCTCCCGCACTGCCGGTGGGAGTGCAAACTGGTGCAGCCACTCTGGACGACGGTATGGAGGTTCCTCAAGAAATTAAAAGCAGAACTACCGTAGGACGTAATGATTCCATTTCTTGGTATTTAACTGAAGAAAATGAAAATGCTAACTTGAAAAAATACATGTACTCCTATGTTCACTGCAGCATTATTTACAATAGCCAAGATATGGAAGCAACATAAGTGTCCACCAACAGATAAGTGGATAAAGATGTGGGGTGTGTGTGTGTGTATAATATATATTATAACATATTATGATATAATTGTATGTCATACCTTACAGTGTGACATATTTTAATTACACGTACATAAAAAATTTACACGATGGAACATCATGCAGCCATAAAAAAAAGAATGAAATCTTGCCATTTGCAACAACATGGATGGACGTAGAATGTATTAAGTGAAATGAGCCAGAGAGAGAAAGACGAATACCATATGACTTCACTTATATGTGGAATCTAAAAAATGAAACAAAACAGAAACAGACTCAAACATAGAGAACAGGGGCGCCTGGGTGGCTCAGTCGGTTGAGCGTCCGACTTCGGCTCAGGTCATGATCTCACAGTTTGTGAGTTCAAGCCCCGCGTCGGGTTCTGGGCTGACAGCTCAGAGCCTGGAGCCCGTTTCAGATTCTGTGTCTCCCTCTCTCTCTCTCTGCCCCTCCCCCGTTCATGCTCTGTCTTTCTCTGTCTCAAAAATAAATAAATATTAAAAAAAAAAAAAAACAAAAAAAAACCCCAAAACACAGAGAACAATCTGGTGGTTACCAGAGGTGAGAGGGGTGGGGATGGGTCAAATGGGGAGCAAGATTAAAAGCTATAAACTTCCAGTTATAAAATAAATAAGACGTGTGGACGCAACATACAGTTTAGGGAATGTAGTTCATAATACTAGAGTAACTTTGGTAACGGATGGTAGTGAGACTCACCATGCGGCTCACTTTGTAATGAATATGAATGCTGAATCACTACGTTGTACCCCTGAAGCTACTGTAATACTGTATGTCAACTACCCTTCAATAAAATAAAATCAAAACAAAATGCAGCTGAGAGATATTTTAAAGGATACTATAAAGCAGGCAATATCAGCAAGACAAAGACTGTGAATCTATTTCCCAACCACCAGAAAGGATACGGTATTTAGTTAAAAGTAACTATCCACAGTCATACAATCTCACACCTGGATGGTAACTTCGAGATCCTCTGGTCCAATTGCTGTCATGCTGGATATGAAGAATGCTGGCCCCAGAAAACACGTGTGTATCAGATACACGTAGATATGTATACTCCCCTTCCCTTCATTATATTTCAAAACATAAGAGTACTATTTGGAATTTCTTTCTGGTATTTTCTTCACTAGAATTATGCCACATTAGTGCCCCAACCACTTCTAATATTCCATTACCTGGAATCCCCATCATTTTGATGACAACGCTGAACAGCCTCTAAAACACCCCACAGGTTTATTGATCATTAAACCTGTTCTTACATGGCACTAACTTTTTGGTTACTTTCAACTCTCCTAGTTGTCATGTTGTTAGGGAAGTGAACCCTGGCCCCTTAAATGTTCTGCCTTTAAGCCTAAAGGAAATTGAAGACGTTTGTAAGTAGCTAGTGAGAAATGAACTGTAAGAGCGTACCATGGAAACGTTGAACCCGTATGTATCAGACTTGGGGTTCTGACAGAGACGGGGCAAATTCGGAATCAATCGATCCTAATGATGTAAGAGGATCCCCACAATCCAGGGGGTTGGTGAAACATCCACATTCTCAGGCACGCCATAGGGGTCCACACATCATATGCTTTGTCACCAGCTGCCGTGAGTTTACTTTGGTCAATCCCAATGCAACCAAATCCCGAATCTAGGGCAAAGGGCCCTGCTGCACCTCAGCTGGGCTGAGAGCCCAGCTCCAAGGTGAAGTACACGTCCCCACGGCCCCTGCAGTCACTTCTATCCACAGGGAATCTGTGGACGGGTCAGTGGTGAATGAGCTGTCCCAATACTACTTCTCTGGGTCACTGGAGGTACAGCAAATTACAAAAGTTCCAACCAAGGGGGGCACTGGGTGGTTCAGTTGGTCAAGCGACCGACTTAGGCTCAGGTCATGATCTCGCGGTTCGTGGGTTTGAGCCCTGCATGAGGCTCTGTGCTGACAGCTCAGAGCCTGGAGCCTGCTCCAGATTCTGTCTCCCTTTCTCTCTGCCCCTCCCTTGCTCGCGCTCTGTCTCTCTCAAAAATAAATAAAAATATTTTTTCAAAAATAAAAAAAATGACTCCCAACCAAGGGAAGAGAGGTGTAGAGAGGCCTGTTGTAACGTAGAGTCACTGATAAAAAGCTATAGCTTTGAAAAGTCTTCGTAACTTCTGTATCTCCTGAAAAGAGGACTTTGTAAAAGTGTTACCCTGAGATTTGATAAATACAACAAATATTTTAACCTTACTGGTAAAAATATTCCTATTAAGACTGCAACGAACTGAATTATAAAGTTCTATTTATTAGAATCAAAATAGAACGTTGTCACGTGAAGTCAAGACGCTGACCCGACTAACCAAATGTAATTTCAAATGTCCATCACTTTGGATAGAGTAGACGCGAAGCAAAGTGATTTTATATTCACCTTTAGTTGATAAAAGAAATCTCCCCTCCTTTCATTCAGAGTCCCAAATAGGCACCAGCCAGGCACTGCTGCACCAAAGCAAGATCAGGTACCCGGATGTCATCAGTACTTACTGGCTATTCCTCCATCCGTATTAACATTTCTTAGGGGGGAGAAAAAAGAAGAGGAAGAAGTCATAAAGAAAAATTCTTCTGTAAAGTAATATGAGAGTTAGATCTACCTCGAAACTGCACAGGGCGTGACACGGCAAAGAGAAGGAGGGCCGGGGCCAGGCTGGCCCAGGGGCCGCCCCGAGCCTCACCCGGCTCCCGTCTCCGGAGGACAAGCCCAGCGAGAGCCCAGGGAGTCAAGCAGTATGAGGCCGAAGATGCCTATCTGACTGCCCCCCTTGTCCATAAAAATCACGGCTTGCCTTATATTTTCTTAATTAAATGTTTTACTGATCAACAGTTATGTAATGGATTTCAATCTTTTTTTTTTTTTTTCAGAGGAAATCCAACCTCATGTTCCAAGAATAATACTATTTTGGTGGAGCAGTTTCTGGAAACATTTTCAATGGGATAGTTTTTTGGGTTTTTTTTAGGTTTTTTTTTTTTTTTTTTTTTTTTTTTTAGTGTTTACTTATTTTTGAGAGAGACAGAGAGAGAGAAAGAGAGAGAGAGAGGGAGTCCAAGTGGGGGAGGAGCAGAGAGCGAGGAAGACACACAATCCGAAGCAGCTCCAGGCTCTGAGCTGTCAGCACAGAGCCCCATGTGGGGCCCAAATTCAAGAACCACGAGATCATGACCTGAGCTGAAGCCAGACGCTTAACCGACTGAGCTACCCAGGCACCCCACCTTGTTTATTTGTAAAAATTTTTTTTAATCTTTATTTACTTTTGAGAGAGAGACAGCATGTGAGTAGGGAGCAGAGAGAGAGGGAGACACAGAATCCGAAGCAGGCTCCGGGCTCTGAGCTGTCAGCACAGAGACTGACGTGGAGCTTGAACTCACGAACCATGAGATCGTGACTTGAGCCAGTCGGAGGCTCTACCGACTGAGCCACCCAGGCGCCCCTAAGTGGAATAGTTTAATCATTGCCTAATACCTAAGTGCTACCCTGAAGACAGATACTAAATTGTTTACTTGGAACACAGAGCAAGAAATCCAATACACTGACTTAAGTCACCTTTTGATTACAAAATGGTTTTTGATTATAGTCAAAGACTATATAGATCTGACTCCCAACCCAGAGTCCTGCAACCTGGAGAACGCAAGGAGACTGGGTAGCAAGGACAGATATGGGAACCAGTGACTGGCGGTCCCAAGACGCACCAGAGGGCGTGTCACGGCAGTGCAGTGGAGACGACCAAGGCTACAGGGGCTTGAAGAACTCTTGAGTGTGGAATTTTTTTGATGAATGTCGTTAAAGACAGAAGATGGATAGAACATTATGTCAAAGGACAGGGATGTTCTGTAAACCAAGGGAACAAAGCTAGAAAAGCAGTGTCAGAGAGCTCCTGGCACGGGCCACAGGCTGGCCTTGGCATCTGGGGAGGGGAGGGGGTATCCTTTCTCAGAGGGACGCAAGGAGGTGAAGACACAGCTCCAACATGGAGACAAGAGGAAGAAGGACTAGTTCCTGGCCCGTGGTCTGTTTCCTCAGAGAAGCAGGGACAAGGGCAGCCTGCAGAGTCTGTAACAATTCCCAGGGGAATGAGACACAAGTTGGCAGGAGCTGAGAGAGCCGATCGTAAGGATGGTCGGAAATGCAGTGAAATCAGGATGGGAGACGCCAGGGAGTGCTTTGGGGTGCCAGGCGTGGAGCCCGGGAGTAAGTCACCCCCGGGGAGGTGGGACGGACCACACATTTGCTGCAAGGCCGGGTCTCCTCTCAATCCGCTCCCCGTCCTGAGATCAGATGGCACCAGCCAAGAAGAAACACGACCGGCCGTGACCTCCATGTGGACGGTTAACTGCCACATCAGCACACGAAGTGACGCTCCTCCGGGTCTGGTGACAAGTCGGGCGCGGACTGCCTTTCCAAGGTGAGTGGTGGGCGCGCACAGTTCAGTGTGCTGGCGGCCCAGCCCCGGTCCCCACGGCCAGCGCTGCGCATGGATGGCCCGGGGCAGGTGCCCGTGGCTTCCGTGCACTCGCCGAGTGTCCACAGTTCAGCTTTTTCATCCCCCCACATCCCCTCCACCCTTGCCGGTTGCGGGGCACTCCTGGACCCCCAGGGTTGGGGGGGGGGGGGGTTGCTGGCGGACGCCCAGCCCCAGGCCTGCAGACGGGCCTGGGTCCGTAAAGAGCAATAGCCGCCTCCTCCCCTGACGGGCAGCAAGCAGAGCTCAGATTTAGTGTCAAACTCCACAGGCCGGGGAAGGTGTGGAAGAGAACCTCTTCCCGAACACTTAATGAATCTACTGCAAAAGGAAAAAAATCTGTTTTCCCATCTGCACTTCCAGACACATATAATAAAGTGACATTTTCCAGCATAGGTTTTTCTAGATCATTAGCTTTGTCAGTTACGACTCCATGCTTGGCAAAATGACCACTGTTTTTTTTATTCATCCTTTAATTTCTAAAAAAAAAAAAAAAAGCCAAATCTGGAAGTAAGCTTATTTATCCTCGGTAAAACCTGACGTGGAAAATAAAAGTTGCCCCTTGAACGACACGGGGTTAGGGCACCAATGCCCACGCACGGTCGAAGACAAGTAGATATAACTTCACTACTTAGCAGCCCGCTGCTGACCAGAAGCCTTACTGATGACGCGGTCCATTAGCTCATATTTTGTGTGCTGCATGTACCGTGTGCTGTATTCCCACCATCGAGCAAGCTAGAGGAAAGAGCAGGTCATTGACAAAATCCCGAGGGAGAGAAAACACGTTTACAGCAACGGGCTGTATTTACCGACGAAAGTCCACACAGAAGCGGACCCACGTGGCTCAAATGTGCTCTTCAAGGGTCACCTGTGTTCTCACAACTAGTATCTGATACTGCTTTCCCAATTAGGATAATTTACCCCCTTCTGCTGATTCACCAATCCCAATACAGCTTAAGGTCTGTCCTCCTTCAGACTTCCACGTGCTCTCCTGACCTCTGGGTTTCCAGCACACGCAGCCTGCAAAGTGCCGCCCAGCGCTCGATCCCGTACCACACTGACCCATCGCGCGGCCCATGCGCTGCTTGAGGCACTCGTTCATTCTTTTGCTCGCTCAGCAAACATTTATGGGGTGCCCACTCCTAAGTGAGACGTGTGCCAGGACGCGGAAAACCGTGAGCCGGACAGCCCTGGTTTCGGTCCCCACGTGGCTTCCTGCCCCGTGGGGCCCAGCAGGGGGAGCCCTGGGCTCTCCCACTGAACCTGTCAAATGCAAGGCGCAGGTAAATCCGGACTGAGTCCAGGGTCACTGTTCCTGCTTCACGTTTTCCCTGTAAGTCATAAACTTAGTTCAGAGGAAAAGGGAGAGACGGCTCACCTTATAGTGACTACTGACCACGGCAGAGATTTCTTTTTAAATTAGCTCTTTCTTTTTATAAAAAGGGGGTTGGCGGGGCATCTCCAAGCGGAAGCACACGTGACTCGGTACAGGAGCAGTTCTGTGAGATTAGGAAAGGCAGCGATCTTGGGGACAGGCCAGCCGCCTCGTGCCCACTGGCAGAGGCCACAGTTTTCATCTGGATGTGCCCCATCTTGCCGCCTCCCACACAACACGCTCCGGTACGTGGCTCGGGTCTCCGGGCGCAGCGGGCAGGGCTGCTCAGTGCAAGGTGGGGACACACCGGTTTGGAGCACCTGGTTCTGAAACGGGGTCAATCTCAGGAGCCTGGTGGGCAGATGGGAGTGTCCTGGGCCCTTTCCCAGCCTCCCTCCTGGAGTAGTAGTTGTCGTTATTATTGTTACTGCTACTAAGACCATGTTACTTCTCATTATTATTATTGCTGCTGCTATGCTAACGTCTCCAAGTGTGATCATTTTGCAGATTAACCTTTCACTTTGAAAAATAAAGCTAAGTACTTCAAATTACTCCCAGTAACCTAAATGGGCACAGGATGCTGACAAGGAAAACATACCTCTGGAGAGAAAGACAACAACTTCCTCATTTGATTTGAAAATGCCCGCTGACTTTTAGTAGAAATAAGGCACCAATTATAAGGATAGCCTAATTAATCACATCTTTTAGCTTCCTCACTATGCTTAAAATTTATGTCCACAAAAATAAAAATAGGACAGGGGCGCCTGGGTGGTTCAGTCAGTTGAGCGTCCCACTTCGGCTCAGGTCATGATCTCACAGTCTGTGAGTTCGAGCCCCACATCGGGCTCTGTGCCGACAGCTCGGGGCCTGGAGCTGCTTCGGATTCTGTGTCTCCTTCTCTCTCTGCCCCTCCCCTGCTCATGCTCTGTCTCTGTCTCAAAAATAAATAAAAACATTTAAAAAAATTAAAAAATAAATAAAAACAGGACATAATACGATAAATGTAGTATTGACCGTGACGCTCTGTGTCCTACAGGATAAAATATATCTGCAGAAATGTAGGACGGGGGCAGTGTTAAGAAACTTAAAAAAAAAAAAAAAAAAAAGGTTTTGATTGATCTGAGAAGTTACCGAAGTAGCTATTATTTCATATAAAATACTAATAAAGGGGTAAAGTCATAAAAGCCATACGCTTTCATCCCAGACATGCTAAAGCGTATTTCTTCTGCACCTTCGACGCAGTCTAGCAAACCTTTGTCTATCGACGCATCGAACACTGCTGTCCGCTAAGTGTAAGGCGTCGTGTGGGGGGAACAATACTCACAAGAAGCTAACAGTGTCACTGCAGACAGTCCAGATGGGTAAAAGACGATGTGCCACACCAGAATAAACGCCATGTGTTGGACTGACAGAGAAGAGGCTGCAGACGTTGCTGGAAAGAGAGAGATCTGGCAATGACTCGTGGAGGAGAGGCACGTGAGTTAGGTCTCTAAACTGGCGGGTAGCAGAGGAAGTAGAGAATGGGGGGAGGGGCTGCTGAAGTTCGAGAATCTGATGAAAACCACGGGTCTCGTCCGGACGGCAAAGACCAAAAGCAGCCCCCGACCAACTGCCAGCAAGGAACCGAGGCCCCGAAACAGAAACTGGCCACCGCCAGTCACGTGGTGAGCTTGGACGCAGATCTTTTGGAGACGAAGGAACCTTCGGATGAGACCCGGCCTGGGAGAGACTCCGAAACAGAGGGCCCAGCGAGGCCACACCTGGATTCCTGCCCACAGGAACTGAGATAAGGAATGTGCGCTGTTTTAAGCCTCAAACAAACAAACAAATGTGGGCCAGGCCTGACTTCTGCAAAAAATTCACACAAGCGTATACACACTGTGTCAGTCAGGACAGGCTGGGATTCCCTGTAGTAGCAAATGTCTTTGAAATCTCAGTGGGTTAGAAAAGCCAAGCTTTATTCTCGCTCGCCGTACGTCCACTGTGGTTTGGCTGTGCCTCGGGTCCGTGGCATCTTCACTCCGGGACCCAGGCACTCGGCAAATGTTAGTGACCTTTCAGGTAAAGAGAAATGAACATGTTTGCAGGGAAAACAGAAGCAGCAGCACAGGGTGGGGGGAGTAAGCAATGGAACAAAGACACACAGGGCATGACACCCGCGTGGGCACACGTGAAAGGGGTGGTCTGGACAAGGAGAGAAAAGTGAGGACAGAGAGGGTAAGTGCACGTAAGGGGAAATTTTGAGAAGGGCAGACAGAAGCCGAGGAAACTCCAGGAAGGACACAACGTCCGTTCTCTTCAGTTGGGAGGCAGGAGACTTTGCTCACGATAAGGGGCACTTGGTCCGTTTCACGATCATCGTTAACGCTGTGATAGAACCTCTCGTCCCCGTTGTTGTCCCCGCCTATGCTCAGCGTCCACTCCGTCACCCGAGAACGAATACTCTATTTCAATCCCAAATGCATAGCTTTCGGAGATACCCACGTTCTCCGAATCGCAGGCTGGCTGTTCTGAATAAAGACATGAGCAGCTAAAACGTGACAGACAGTTGCTTCTATGCCGATAGGCTTCAGCGGCACCAAATCCACAGACAAACCCTCTGAGTCTCTTCAATTTCCAAAGTGCTTATGAAAACCAGCCAATCTGAAGGCCTCCATAAGGCCTGCCTTCTAGGCCCATGAATTTATTTTAGTCTCTCTAGTCCCGTACGCCTGCTTCTTCCTCTGAAGCAGATGAAAATTGCAGAGCATAAAGAAGTTGTGAGATGCTCCAGACAGGCTCCAACAGTAAGCGCCCGGCTTCCGGAAGGCGCTTCCCGGAGGTCCCGCAGCCCAGGACACTGTGTCCCCGTGTGCTGCATCCGGGCCCTCAGTCGACACCTACAGGCCAGCGTGGAGGCCAGGAAGCACGGTCTGTGACGAGCCTCCCCAGGTGACTCATGCTCGAGCGGACTCCGGGACCCAGGTTTACTGCTGCTGCCACCGAGGGAGAGAGCAGGAAAGATCTCTGCTCTCTGATAAAACCTCTCCCTGCTCTGCGTGTGCACGTGCGTGTGAATGACGGCAAAACCCAGTCTGGGAGAAGCTGCATTTCCCACTAGGCTTTCTGGCCCCATCTTCGTCCGGATCTGCCCACTTGAGGCTTCTGGGTCACTGAAACCCCACCAACCACAATAAAGCTTTAATCTTCCTCCTTAAGCTGTGAAGCTAATGTTTTCTCTTATACCTATGTATGGTTCACAATTTTAAAAACAATTTCACTTAAAAAAAAAAAAAGTCAAAAAGGTCTCTGACACCATGGCCAAAGACCCTCGCCACACTGCTTTCTCCTCAGGATCTCGAGTATAGTTTTGGACGTGACCTGCAAATAATGAAAATTTATTCAACAGACATTTACTAGAAGCCAAACATCAGGCTAGGAGCTGGGGAGACAAAACCGAAGGTGTTCTCAGCCCTCCAGGGGCTCTGAATGGCCCTGTTAAGGCGACTGGTAAGACTGAGCAGGTGACATCGATGGACAGTCCCATCCCTGAGTGGGCTCCCCAGTGAGGAGGCAGGACAGGCTGTGTGTCTGGCTCACACGTCCGTGACCCGTGACCTCCACTCACCTTCACAGTGCCGATGACCAAAACTTTGCATCTCGAGAGCTAATCACCAGCCTGCAGCAGACCGGTCAGTATACGCGGAAAAGTGCTATTGAGGCAGGACACGCTTACCCAAATCAACTCTAACAGTCACAGTAACAATAATAACTAATGTTTATTGAGCACCTAGTGTGTGCCAGGCACATCAGATGGCCTCGACGTTTTACAGCTAGAACCTCTCAGCACCGCAGTCACCCTGTAAGATAGGTACTGCTGGATTTTACAGATGAACTATGGCCCAGGCCCCCACCTAGGAAGAGGAGGAGCCTCTCGATCCATTCACCTGATCACCCCAAGTGCTGTCTCTATACAGACACAATACATACCGTAGTGAGAAATTTCTTGGCAAGTGGGTGGGCCCACGGGTACCTTCCGTTACATGAAGATTTCTACCTCATGAAGCGTTCCTCCGCTTCGCCTTTACTCTGCCCAGTCCCAACATAAGGCAGCGACTGGTGCCACCAGAACCAGATAGAGGAAACCGAGGCTGAGTGACTGTCAACTCTTGGGTTACTCAGAGGCGGAGCTGTGACTCAGACCCAAGGGCGGATTCTAAACCTTGCGCTTTCTAGGGCACAGCACACACAAGTGTAGTAAAAGGGGAACGAGCGGTGTCTCCGAACAGCAACGTGTGTTTTTAATGACTGCTTTATTTTAGACCAAGAGAGCACAAGCAGGGGAAAGGGGCAAGGGAGAAAGACAGAATCTGAAGCAGGCTGCGTGCCCAGCAAGCGGCCCAACACGGGGCTCGATCTCATGACTCTGGGATCATGACCTGAGCCACGATCAAGAGTTGGATGCTCAACCGACTAAGCCACCCAGGAACCCCTATTTTTAAGGATTCTGAAGTAAGATCTGAGGCTCTAACCCTAGATCAACCGACCCCTTGCCAGAGCCCGTTTCAACCAACGAGCGGTTACCATCCCACAACACATTCTGGACAAGGGGATCTGTCCCCATCTGACCACGCCACAGCCACGTGTGCCTAAACATTAGATTTTAGTGTCAGAATGCGATGAACATAGCCGGCAGGACCATTAAACACGGGCAGGGTTCTCCAGCCACCCTTCCACGCTGCCATCCTGTTCAAGAAGAGCTGTGCACACCATTTCGGAAAGTACTTTGTCTCCCGACCATCCTAAAACGTCTGTGTATCTATGTGCTCAGCTTATGGAAGATGTGACGAGGGGACATACAACGGAAGCACGGTGGGAACAAGTAACAAATCCCCTTCTGTCTGGCAAATGTCTAGTTGACCACGACACTTACATGCAAAGAACCAGGTACGGGTCGGATATAAACAGCACACTTTCAAGTCAAATTATTTTCTGAACGGCACCTTTTGTGTGGAGTTTTCATTACAGCTGTAACCGGACAGTTAAAAAGTAACAACAACGACAAAGCTCGAATCAAGTTCTCACTAATCAGATCAGAAGGGGAAAATTTTTCCATTTTCTGCAGATGCCAGGCCATTACTTTCATGCCCCCAGTACTGCTTTTGGGCCACCAACTACCAAAACTTTGGTTCCATATGTTCATATGTCTGTATAAAGCTCCTGATAACGTACTGAGTTTTGTTCTAAATCAAAGGCTAGGGACACAGATGTGGAAGAATCTAGATTCCTCTCAAATTCTTCTCCTCACATACACAAGGGCTAAGGAGAGGTGGGCCCTGGGCTACATGTGACAGGTGAAGCCAGAAAGCTTCTAGAAGCACACGTACAAGAGCATCTTCATGGTGCCGTGCTAGCCAAGGTGCCCCACCTGAAAGCGGCAGTGACCTCTCACGCCACATCATCCCTGGCTGTGGGCTGTCCTGGGCGTTGTGCAGATAGCAGCATCCCTGGCCCAGCGGTGACAGCCAAATTGTCTCTGTCCCCTGAGGGTGGGGAATCCCTGGGCTAGGCAAAGAGTTCATTAAAGGGACGCAAAAAAAGCGTATTTGAAAAACTGATACACTTGACTTTGTTACAGTTAAGAACTCTGATCATCAAAGGCTTTTATTAAGAAAGGCACTGGGGGTGGGGTGGGGGGGAAATGCCTGGGTGGCTCAATCAGTTGGGCGTCCAACTTCGGCTCAGGTCACGATCTCGCGGTCCATGAGTTCGGGCCCCGCATCGGGCTCTGGGCTGATGGCTCAGAACCTGGAGCCTGCTTCCGATTCTGTGTCTCCCTCTCTCTCTGCCCCTCCCGCACTCACGGCCTCCCTCCCTCCCTACCTCTCTCTGTCTTAAAAAGTAAACCAACATTAAAAAAAATTTTTTTAATTAAAAAAAAAAAAAAGGAAAGGGACTGCAGCTAAGCACTGTGAGGAGTCTCCCAGACATCACGCTGAGCAAAAGCACCGCTCGACGCGACCTGTAGAGGCTTAACAGACACACCAACTCAGCTGTGGGGACAGAGTCGGACCAGCGTTGCCTCTGGAAGAGGGCAGTTGTGGGTGCCACCTGGGAAAGGACACCAGGGGGCTTTCCTGCAGCCCAGACACCTGCCACAGCGCAGTCTCAGCTGTGGTCACTTAGGACAAAGCCTAACGGATACTGAATACACGTGCACCTTACATGTGTAAGTTGAATCTCAATTAAATGAAGAATCAACAGAAAATTACCCAAACTACTTGTCTTTACTACAAATGTCCCGATCCTTTTTTTCTATTCTGATATATTTATTCTGTAATTAATGTTAGCCATTTACGAGAATAACCGACAGTCAAATGCCTACTCACGATTACAATAATTCAGCAATTCAGATACAGGTTAACTTTTACCTTCTTCTATTACTTGCCACGTACAATGTCTGAGGAGACCATACATAAATCTTATTTTAAAAAGTTTATAATGTTCAACGTGTGGAGCTATTATTGACTTTTACTGCCTTTAATGTGTGGTCATATTTTTGATGTGGTCAACTCTTCAGTCACAAGAATCTTCCCTGCCTCTGAAGTTCTCTTAGCAACTTTCCCCTAGAATTTAGGTAACTGAGCCTATACCAACTAGCGAAATCCTGCTATTGCCATCAACTGTCGCTCTAATGTTGTATTGTCATTTAGCTTTCCCTATCTATCTTATTTTCCCCGCTAGCTTGTGAACTAGGGACTGAGGAGAGAACAGAGCTGAGTGTGTGCCTTCTGTGCCCGCAGGTGCCTCGAAGGGACAGTCACCTGGGGGTTCACTGCACTGGAAGAACCACCACAGGCCAGCAGCACGTTCCGTACCTCACCTGAGACATACCTCGGGACCCAAAGGGCAGTGACAGGGGAGCTTCTTTTCAAGAAATACGAATCTGTGGGGCACCCGAGTGGCTCAGTCTTAGATTAAGCATCAGATCTTAGCTGACTGAGCCACCCAGAGTACCTCTTTAAATTAAAAAGTCAGTAAGCTTGGCTTGGAATGCCTTTTTCTTGATGCAGATCCGATGTGGTCCATTGTCCTGTCTTATGATGCTTTAAAACCTAGAGCAACCTCTCTGAGAACGCAGTGCCTACCCACACACTGGAGAGAAAACCCAGAATTGTGTCGAAAGTGCTGACCCTGCAAACTCAGGCACTGCCTCCTCTTGGCCCCACACACAGGAGCGGACTTCCCGTCCAGCAGCTGGTGACGGAATTCTTCCCGTGTGACCCCGCTCACTGGTCTGGTTACTTGAACAACAAAGGCCAAACCCTGCCTCTGTGGTGCTTCCCTTTTAGCGGGGCTCCTGAGAACACCATCTGCTGCTTAAAACGCTTCAACAGCTCCTGCTGAAATACAGGTCAGATTCACCGAGCAGTTGGTACTCAGGAAGACTTTATGGGACAAATGACCATCTCCCGTGGTTATAAGGTGCAGCCAGCACAAAGAGGAGAGGAGATACTTCGAGTCGGACCTGAACCTCAGTTCTGGCGTGCCAGAATGATTAAACTCGTAATCATGTATGAACTGAAGACGGAGGACAGACCCACCAGCAAATCGGCCTTGACTTCCTCCCCTGGCAAATGGGAACAGAAGCAAGCAGGCCCAGCAGGGCTGTTGTGCGGGTCGCCTGGAGCTGTGCGTCATGCAGATGCCGAGGGCTGGGCCCCCCCCCCCCCCTTCCAGCCTGTCCCTCCACCTTCCCTTCCCTTCCCCCAGCACCTCACGCTCCTGCATACCCAATGGCTAGGCTGCGCCCTTGGCCTTCAACCCGGCAAACTCCTGGCCTGTCTTCAGGGTCAGGTGCCATCCCACCTCTGTGAAGCCTCTCCTGATCCCTCCCCGCCTTTTCCTGCTGTTTCCCTTGCCTCTGGGCCGCCCCCCCCCCCCCCCCCCCCCCCCCCCCCCCCCCCTTTCCTGCCCTTTCCCTCCCCCCTCGGCCCCCCCCCCCCCCCGCCCCCCCAACTACTATTCATCAGTGTCCTGACCGGGTTTTCCACCAGGCCAGAAGCTCCTTGAAAGAGAAACTGCGTTGTGAGCTCCGTATGGCCCAGCAGCACTAACAGGTGCTCCTGCGTCTCGGTGGCACCTGGTAACATGTGACAACTGCCGGAAAGAGAAGACCCAGATCCGGAGAGACCTCTCGTGGGGGAGAGGTGGTGCCCGTGCGAGGAGACTGACTTCCCGACAGATCTTCCTTGGCTGTGGAGCGCTGTCCGCGAGTCCCCGCTCCACGGCCACATTTACTGGAAACTTCGTCTGTCACCACTTTGCAGGTGACGGTTCAGTGACGGTGTCAGTATTCAGACATAGCAGCTAGCTCTACATGGTCTGTCAGGTAAGTCTACTCGCCCACGAACAGGAAGCTGATGTTCTACCGGTTCGAGAAACCACGGCTACTAATTCCCTTTAGATGAATGACGAGACCACAGAAGAGCAGCGACTTCAGAGCCGATGGTAGCGTTTCTGACGTAAACGCTGCCAAATAAAAACCGGCTTATTAATTTTAAATGACTTCACAGCATTTAAAGAAAAAACACGAGGCTGACACAAAGATTTTAAAACTCATTAGAATCGGTCTTGAAATCCCTGATATATTTAAATTGAAAGCTGCTGTTCTGACAGCTTTCCCTTCGGATATGCTGCTGCGTGTGGGCCCCCATGGTTAAGGTTGGGTGAGCAGTTCCATTAAAACCTTCACTTTCACGGCTTATAATTGCACAATAAAAATTTGCTCCAGGCTTGACTTCTGCATACAAAAGATTTCTGCTTGAAATACACATTCCAAAGGACAAAATAAACCCGTCTGCACGAAAACTCGGATACAAGGTCACTTCTGGTGTGTCTTCAGCTCAAACGAGTTAAAAGAAGCTAGAAGTGTAGGATCAAACGTGTCTTTCCTACGCACAGAAGTTAGAAATAGAGAGAGGGAGGGGGAGAGTCGGTCTCGGGGCGAGGAGGAGAAGGGACATCTAGAACCAGGGTATTCCGTGATCGTCCGTAACGACCTGTCTCCCCACTCCCCACACCCAGCGTGTCACCAGATGCCATCGATTCTTACCTCTAAATACTTCTCGCGTCCCTCAGGCCTCCCCGCTTCTCAAGTTCTCTTTCAGCAAGCGAGCGAACCCAGGCACGGCGGGGGTGGCCCCCCAGCAGGTGAGGACACAAACCCCAAAGCCTGCCGACGGCCCTCAAGCCTGGCTCCTGCCACATCTCTGGCCTCGTGCTCTACCTCCTTCTGTCTCTCCCTACGCCTCTCTGCTGTGCCCTCCACCCCAGCTCCTGTGAACAGGCCTTTCTATTTCATCTTCTTGCCTGTTACACCCAGTGCAGGAAACTTCCTTCACGACATCCCTGAAGGGCGCTCAAGCCCAGCTCCTGCCTAATGACACCAACAGCAAGGCTTGCATTTTAAAAACCCACTTATGTCTGCCGATACCTCAGCCACACCTACAAATCTGTGAGACGGGCTAGGCCATCATTGTGGAAACTGGGGCTCGGGGAGTTGGAGTGACTTGAGCAGGTGTGACATAAACAGACTTGCTAAAGCCACAGCCATCTCGTCCCACATTGGCCTGAGCCACAGGAGCTACAGACCTCAGGGAGATTCATGTGTCAGATTTCTGGGAGCTGGTCCCCACAAATCCACAGTGACTTCCCGCCATTCCAGGGCTGTGGCCTCTGCAGGCTCGGGCTGTCTTCTCGGGCCCCTCTGTGCATGCCCTGCTCGCCCCCAAGCCCAGACCTTCTCTGACAGCATTTCCCTCAACCAGACAATTCTGCCTTTCGAGCCACAGCCACCTGACTGCCCCCAGGCACCCTAGAGCTCAGACAGCAGTCACTGCCTCAGTTTACTGTTTTGGTTCTTCAATGTTTCCCGCCAGTTGTGTCCCTCCTATCTCTACCATAAACTTTGAAAAGGCAAGGATCTCATATTACTTTTCTATCTCCTTACAGCACCTACCACTGAACTTGAGACCCAGGCATTCAGTAAGACTCCATTACGATCAACAAGTATTTCAAATAGGTATTTGACTTACTTAAAAAATACTTAACTATTTTTTTTCCCGACAAGAGTCAACACAAAGATAAACACGGTACCTGTGCTGTTTTCGACCACTAACATTTAGAACGTTTTCTTTTCAGCTGAAAAGCATAAAGTTGACTTGTAGAAGGGAAAACTACCCAAATCAAAATGTGTGACCGAGCACGACAACAAAAGAACCCGGCGGGGGGCCTAACGTAACCAGCTCTCCAAACGTGTAACTCAGACCTAACGTGGCTGATCATCACCGGGCACCCTGCTATGGTCATATGTGAGTCGGGGGGGGGGGGGGGAGGGGGACACCCGGTAACTTCTGGGGGGAAAACCCTCAGCAAGAGCGTCGGGAAGAACACACTGGTCTCAGCTGTCTCCACGCTAACGAGCGGACCGGAGGAGGAGGAATTCACTGCAGTAACACAGCAACTGTGAGGCTCGGCGCAGCCCGGAGGCCCTGGCTGGAGAGACTCACCGGGGAACACGGCGGCGGGGGGGCTACATAAGCAAAGATCCAGTAAGAAGGGGAAGAAAAGGGGCCCAGTGTCTACCAGCAGAGAACCTGAGCCTAGTGGCCAGGAGGCGAGCGTCGGGTGAGGACGATACGAAAACAGAAGCTGACGGTGTTGGGGGGTGTACTTACTTCACCCTGCCCAACCTTCCAGGGAAGACAGAAAGTCCTTTTTTTTTTTCTTAACAGAGAAAAACACAACCACCCAAAAGAATATAAACCAGTTATCTGGAGAGCTGCTAGACTCCATCTGCTAAACGCGGAGGATCTAATAAGCCCTTCCTTCACTGCAAACTTCACCTCTTGGAAGCCAGAGAAAGAAAGGCTAGGAGGACACACACGGCCAGGTCGTGCCTCAAGCAGCGTGAGGAATGTGGGGTTGTACTCGGGATCGGCACTTGGCCCGGCAGGGACAAGACTGCCCGCCAGGGACCTCCGGGCAAACTAGAAAAGGCTGTCGCTGCGAGGATGGTGCGGCTCCGCAGGCACACGGCTTGGGGAGAGAAGACAGGCTGAGGTATTGGCGCCTCACCGGCCCCCGGGGGCCCTGGCCACACGCGCCTGACACGTGGAGACCCGCAAGGCAGGCAAGCGGCTCCCCTGCCCAGCGAGCCCTGCCCGAGACTCCTCTGTGGCGGGCGCGGTGCTGACAGCAGTGCCACGCGGCACCCGGGAGACAGAGGTCCCTTCCCGTGAAGCTCGTGCTCCAGAGGAAGACACAAATACGAGAGCAAGCACAGACGGGGACAAGTGCCGAGAGAGAGACCAACAGCATGCTCACCGCGGTGGCTCATTTCATGTGACAACTTGGCTGGGCCACGGTGCCCAGGTATTTGGTTATGCCGGATGCTTCCGTAAGGCTGTTTCTGGATGAGACTAACATGCAAATCGGCGGACTATGAGTAAAAACGGCAGAGTGCCCTTCCTAACACGGGTGGGCCTCATCCAATCAGCTGACGGCCGGAACAGGACACAGGCTGACTGACCTTCCCCAAGCAAGAGGGAATCCCACAGCCTTTGGACCTGAGCTGCAGCATCGGCTCCTTGCAGGGTCTCCCCCTGCTGGTCCCTCCTGTCAATTCTGGAGTTGCCAGCCTCCATAACTACACGAGCCAGTTCCTTAAAATAAATTTCTTCCTCTACACACGTGCACACTCTACTGGTTCTGTTGTCTTCCTGGAGAGTACCAACAGCGGCCATGCGGCGGCTGCGTCCCAAACCATTCCGATCGTCAGGAAATCACACACAGCACAGTCCTGCAGGGCAGGAATGGAGCCTGGGAGGGTAACGTCAACCCACAAGCGTGGTCACAACGTGTTCACTCCCCTGGGCACTTATCCCAGGTCAGAAACACAAGCAAGTCCCATCTTCCAGCACGCAGAAGAGAAAGCCCCAAAATCCTGTCCCAGAGGTTAGGGAATTTACAAATATAGACCTTGGGGGGCTGGGGAGAAAAAGCAGCTTTCAAGAATTTTTTTTTTTTTTTTGAGGCTTGTTTTTAAACTTGGGCGGATTTCACAAAGTTCTACTGATCCAACTAGTGGGAAGAGCCAGGGCTGGTAAAGCGGGCTGGTGAGGGAAGGGACATGGTATGAAGGACAGGGCTGCAGTGACAGAGGGAAGTAGGACAGCCCCTAGGGTGGGGTGCACTGAGGCCTCAATCCGGGTTCGCCATCAGCAGGTCCGGCCAACTTTCTCACTCCCAGCCTGCCTCCTCCCCTGGAAAATGGCACGATGCCCAGCTATGGGGTAACAATGAGGACTGGGGGAGGCTCGCCAAGCCCCGTGGCCCACCACTGGCACACAGCAGTGTGGGCTCAATGAACACCACCTTAAGAGCGAGGCCCTGTCTCTAACCTCTCAGGCTTTAACCTCTCCAAACACGAATTTAACCACAGTGACCTGGGCCTGGTATCGGGGGAGTGTCTCCTAAACCTAGCCTGGTTAATTCTGTCTCAGATTCTTAGGGGAAGACAGTAGCTCCTGACTCATCACCATGAGGATAACAGGAGAGAAAGTTCTCTTCCCGGTGCTTGACACACAGCAGGCAACGCCACAAATGCTGATTCTCCTTCCTTCCGGAGTCCACCAGGGATGGGTATGTAAGGTCCTGCCTGTGGCTCTGTCTGCCTTACCCGTGCAGGTGCCTCTATGAACACGCTGATGCCTGGGTGACGTGTCAAGTAGGAGACAGGGACAATCCACGTGCCTCCTTTGTTGGACGTCTGTTCCTAACTGATTAGCAACTGTGAAAGATCTCTGAAGGGGCCCAGGACCCCGAGTCAGGTAAGCAGATGAGAAAGGGGAGGGAGGCTGTGGTTCCAGAGGAGGGCTGCCAGTGAGAAGTGCCAGCGGGGACAGGCAAGGGCAGGACAGGATGACACTAGCACACAGGGCAGATGGGGGATGCCAAATTCGTACCCGAGAACTTCTACAGGAGGATGCGGGGCCTGGGGCTGCCACGCCTCCTCCTGGACAGACACAGCATGAAATGCTCCCGGCGACAAGACAGGAACGCCCTTCCCAATTAGAACCATGAGCAGAGAGAAAAGCACTGCGTTTCTCAAGTTCCCCAAAGGCTGCTGAAACTCAAGCTGGAAAAAACAGGAAACAAGGACCACTGGATTCTGGAAGGTGCGGTCCATGTCTACCTGCACTGCTCTAACGGTATGCAAAACAAGTGAACGCAGGTAAAAACAAATTGGATTTTTAAATGATTTAGATTTGCAGCCTTCATTTATGAAAATGATGAAAATGTTTAATACGGATAATTTACAAAACAGAAACCTTACATGAGGAACGCAATAAGGACAACACTCTTGCACACGTGACACAAATTACTCGTGGTCAAGGTCAGCCAAGGTCAGCTATTGGGAACCAGCAAGGATACAGGTCAGGACGGTTCAGCAAGACAGCTAGAGGCTCTAAGAAAGACTATAACGGCACTGGAAAGTCTCCAGAGATGATGCAAACCTGGACGGATTTCCTAAGCTCCAGTGTTTTCACATCTCTTAATATCTTTAAAAAAGGAATTCGTAAAGGGGCATCTGGGTTGCTCTGTTGGTTAAGCGTCCGACTTCGGCTCGGGTCATGATCTTACAGTTCATGAGTTCGAGCCCCACGTTGAGCTCTGTTCCCCTCTCTCTGTGCTCCTCCCCTGCTCATGCTCTCTTTCTCTCTCTCAAAAATAAATAAACATTATGAATAAATAAATTAAACAAACACGAATCGGTCAAGACAACAATAAAGAAAGGACCGCCAGCTTCCTCACAGTTGCAGGGAAAGCAGTGGGCAGAGGTGTGGGTTCTTCTGAGAGTGAGCATCTCCCACCTCTCTGTACAGCGTGAGGCGGGCAGGGCAGGAGGGGCATTTCTTTCCACAGCTGGAAAAAACTGCCAGCAGGTGAGCCCTGTGTAGGCCCCACATGGGCCTGACCAGCAGGGGCCTCGAAATCAGCAGGCCTCGCTCAGCTTTCTGTAAAATAGCCCAAGGGAGATTTTAAACAAGACTGCTCTGCCCTTAAAAACAGACCACTTCTAGGGCACCTGGGTGGTTCAGTTGGTTAACCATCCAACTTCAGCTCAGGTCATGATCTCGCGGTTTGCAAATTCAAGCCCCACGTCGGGCTCTGCACAGACTGCAAAGCTTGCTTCAGATCCTGCCTCCCCTACTCTCTGCCCGCCCCCTCAAAATTAAATTAACATAAAAAAATAAACAACTGCTTCTTTGTCCCAAAATTAAGACCAGAAACTTCAGAGATCCAAGGACATGGGCGTGGGGCTAGCAGATCTGCTCCGACCCCAGCCCAGGGTGTAGGGCCCTCAGCATCCGGCCAGCTGCCCCACATCTGGATTCTACACCTGCAAAGGGAGAGTGACCAGCCCCCTCCCAGGTAACTGGAAGGACAACAGCCCCGGAGGGGAAAGCAGGTGAGACCAGCTGGGCTTGGGGTTTCCTGCCATGTGTTCAGGAGCCACTCGGCCCGGCCCCACCCCTGTCCTGCCTCCCCAGGCCAGTCCCATGAGGCACACGGCACAGAAACTACCCACCTGAAGGGAAAAGGCCCCAGCCAACTCACATGAGCAGCCTGCGAACGGAAATCATCCTCTCCCTCCGTGTCCCATGGCCTCTACCCAGTCTGCTACCACGGCAGCCAAGGAGTAAATATGGGCTCGCTGCACCGGCATCTGACACCTCCAAACCTGTCAAACGGCCTCCTCTGTTCCCACCATCACCTCTGACTCGCTTCCTTCCCTCTTCACTTCTGCAGCTATCCACGCGGGTGGCTTCGCCATGAAGGCGGCTAAGGACAAAAACGTCCCATCTGGCACACATTAGCCTCCGAGGAAAATCACATACGTGGGAACGAGGTCAGGAGGACAGTATCCAGGAAGCAGCGTCCGTCCATCCGTCTGTCCATCCGCGGCCACACTTTCAACTTTGCGCTTTGTATGCAACTTTTCTGTAAGCGTGAAAGTTCATTCATTTTGACAACATTAGAAAACAAAACATTTGGAAAGAAAAGTCGTTTAAATCCCCAGGGAGCCCAGTCCCCATCCGGTGCGCCAGCTCCCACACCAGAGAGACACGTTCATTAGCTGAAAAATGGAACAATCGAGAGGACACGTGGGTTCAAAACAAAACCCGGGGCAGCGACTCCAAGGTCAGGAGGCGGCGGACGGGCCCGTGAAGGAAGGCTCGTACACAGGTTTCCAGGCGGAGGGGCAGGACCGACAGCGGGGGAAGCGGACCACGCAGAGCCCCGCATCGCCTGCGAGCCACAAGCTGTGCACGACCCGGGAAGCGCCAGCTCACAGCCTCGGCCTCCAGAGGACACACTTCCAGGAACCCACGTGCGTGTGCTCCCTCACCGCGCTGCTCAAGCACACGCATCCACACCGAGGTCTACAAGCAGCTCTGTGCGCTGACAGATGTCACCCGAGCGTCTCTGGACATCGGGGTCCTCAGAGTAAACTACTGCTCACTCCACTCGGACGCTCCTCCCCGACGGCCCCGCGTGGGATCCGCTTCCAAGAGTAGAGGAGAGCTTTAGGAGAACACGGGCTACGCCTGTCTGGCAACTCACACCTCGTGCAATTCTCGTGTGCCTCCGTCAGAGACAAGGTAAAACCGTGAGCAACGGGAGAAGCAACTGTGTGTGTTTTAGCCGCAAGAGCCACGGGAGGCCAAGAACCGAATGGGACGTCTTCCTCTGCCGCTTGGTGGGCTCTGTTTCCTGCCAGGTCAGGTCGTGAGGAGGACTGCTAGAATCTTCTGCCACTGCGGCCCCGGTGAGGTAGGGGAAGCGGGCTATTCAAGGGAGAGAGCCAACTTAAGACCGCCTGACTCCGTCCCGAGGCCTTAAGGCCGACACAGGGGAAGCGCACTGCACCGAAGTACGGTTCGCGGCAGTTAGCACACACGGGAGTCTCTCCATCTCCATCCCTGCCCCCGAACCGCTCAAACTGGTCTACACAAAAGACAAGACCCAGGGGAGGTGGGACAAATCGCACAGGTTAGGGGATCGATGGAAAAACAGTCATTTTCTAGATAAAACCTCTATTCTATTAAACCCTCCACAGTTGCATCTCCTTGAACGAACACCGTATCTGAGCTCGGCAACACAGGAAAACGTGCGGGTCCCGAGACAGCAACCTTAGGAGAAGCTGGCACCCCGCACTGCGGTGCCGGGTCCGTTAGATGGGATCGCCAGTTAAACCAACTCTTCATTCAGAGGCTCTGTTCAGTTCTTCTTCACTGGCATGGGTCAGCAACACACGTGGACTATCGTTCATCTGTGTTAAGTCCGGCAGATCTGATAGGCTCTCTTCACCTTCACACAATTACATTGTGTCAGAGCTGATTGTAAGCCAAACCCTCCCTTTCCAGTGATTTCTATCACAAAACTGGTCCCATATTTCCATGCAGAAATCTCAACTTGGAGCCGAACTCTGGAAAGCCCCGGTCTGCTGGGTGTATTCTTATAGGTTTAAAACCTCTGCAACAGTTTTGGAGCGCCTGGGTGGCTCACTCGGGTAAGTGTGTGACTTGGGCTCAGGTCACCATCTCGCGATTTTGTGGCTGGGCACGGACAGTGCGGGGCCCGCTTGGGATTCTCTCTCTCCCTCTCTCTCTGCCCCTTCCCAACTTGTGCACATGCTCTCTCTCTCTCTCTCTCAAGATAAATAAGCTTTAAAATAAAAAAAAAAAAATCATAAAAATAAGTTTCAAAATAAATAAAAACCCTGCAATGGCTTAAAATCCCAAGTTCTGCCTTCTACCACTAATCTTCTCTTCTTCACTGGTCCCCATTTCACAAACTGACAGAAATTTCACCAGTGCTCAGGGCTGTCAATCCACACAAGCCCTTTCCGGTGTCTGGCTGAGCCACGGGTCCTACCTTAGCTCCCTGAGCCTGGGTAGACATTTCTCAACCACCGAGCTGCAGTGTTAAGGCCTCACCAGCAGGCCTCCCACCTTCACACAAGGTCTGCTCTCACAACTCCTGGAGTCTGAGGCTTCTGGTTACATACTACCACCTGCTGAACACCTAAAGAAAACCCTGTATGCTGAACATCTCATCTCAAGAATACGATGTAAGTATAATGTAAAAAAACCTAGAAAACCCACACCCCGACTCTGCAGAGGAGAACCAGCAGAGGCTCACAAAGACTTCTGAACAAACCCTGTTAAAGCAAGTTAAAGACAGAAAGTAATCTGAACAAGTGGTCGCTCTGAAAAACCCTTGACCGAGAAAATACGCTGCGAGAAAAGAGCATGGGAAGTTGTTTTTCTGACTTTTAGTCAACAACAACCAAGGAGACAGAGAGACAAACATTAAAATAAAAACTGCAATACAGAGAAATCTACCTAAAAGAATTTATACTTACCAGAAGTTAGTACCAGTGCTGCTTTTCTTTCAGAATTAACATCCTAGAGCCTGAAGCAAGACATACTACTGAAGCGACTATCAACACTTTTCTGGGCCCTTCCCCCCAGGGACTGGGGGTCATCAGCAGAGACACACAGGACCATGTCATGCTTGCACTCACGCTGCTGGTGCACCCGGAGACAGCGGCCAAGAACTGTGGCCTGCAGACCTTCAAGCTAGCAGTCAGCTCAGAAGAAAAATAACGGGTTTCAGTGTCAATGCCCAGCCACAGAAAATAACTTTAAACGGGAAGCCATAACTAAAACCTGCAAATCAGGTTCTGGAAAATCTGGACACCCTCAATTGGTACACGAGCGTTTGTGATATAGAACGTACATACGTTTCTCTGGGAAGAGGGTTCTCCCGTGACCCAGAAAAGGTTAAGAGCCACAGTGCCCAACAAAACAAAACCAAGGACACGTCACTGTAACGAAAATGTTAACAACGGTGGGGCGCCTGGGTGGCTCAGTCGGTTAAGCGACCGACTTCGGGCTCAGGTCACGATCTCGCGGTCTGTGAGTTTGAGCCCCACGTCGGGCTGGGTGCTGAAAGCTCAGAGCCTGGGGGCCTGTTTCGGATTCTGTGTCTCCTCCTCTCTCTGCCCTCCCCTGCTCATGCTATGTCTCTCTCTCAAAAATAAACATTAAAAAAAAAAAATGTTAACAATGAACTGATGTAACACACTCCTCGCTCCCTCTCCCCGAGTGCCAACGCACTGATGAAGTGACCTCCTCAAACGGAGCAAAAGCCCCACACCTGACCCTGGAACAGCAGGAGGAAGACACACGGTTTGCCGCTGGGGTGAGAAAACCCGACCTAACAAAATCACAACAGTCCGACATGAGCGTGTGTGTTTCCTGTGGATCCCGAAGACTGCCGTGGGCAGCGAGAACCTTCTACAGCCAGAAAAGCGGCTAGACTCACGGCGTCACTTTTTAAAAGACAGCTACGCAAACACCCTCCGCCCCGCAGCCGGACCCTCCTGGCTGTCACGGCCGCTCGCCCCCCTTTCACGCTGCCTGTGCTCTTCCAACCAGCACTGAAGGAAAACCGCTCGCTGGGAACCGTCCCACCAAATCGCATCGGGACGCAGTTCCACTTCGTGGTGACTCCCTTCTACTGTCTGGTTTACTAACGTGAAGTGAGTGTCCCGCGACTGACCGCGGGGTCGGGAGGACAGTGTTCGCCACACGCGAAGCCGTCCTCCTCCCGCTGGAACAGGCACACACGGCAGCCCGGACGGTCCCAGGAGAAACTGGGCCGTTTTCCTGCGGCGCCAGCCTGACTCGACGGACGGTACATCACTTAACACGGGTTTTAAACTGGAGCCAACACACAGACGTCTGGGTCAACTGTTAGTGTTTCACAACGAGAAAGCAAAGTCATCAACGACGACAAAAGCCTGAGACTCTGAAGCTCAATTTTGAGCCTGTAATGGGTCACTGTGAGTGCAGTCCCTGGTCTTGAGGGAATACTCACTATCCGTGGCCGCTAGGGCTGCTTCCAGACAGAAGGTTAAGAAGAACTAACGGCAGGCAGGTGTGGGGGAGAAGCAATTTAGAACAATAAAAACGGAAACAACTGAGCGACGCGGCCTGAAGGAACGAGATGCAAAATAGACACAAATGGAGTGAGAATTTCCGCAGCCAACGCTGCTGGGTCAAGGGCCGCACACAGATCAACGCGTGTGGTTCGTTCCACAACCCTGCAGTCGGGCGCGGCACTATCCCGATTTACAGATAAGGAAAGAGGAGCACAGACACACGCCCCAAAAAGCACCGCCCCGGAGCGCACCTCCCCGATCAGCACGCTGCACCGGATGCGGGGGCTTCGACCGAGATGTCCTTCGTGCTCCCCAGACGAGACTGTGCTCCTAAGGCCACAGGCACCGAGGCCCGGCGCCGCACGCGTGCTCTGGAGGAAGCCCGACCTCAGCTGCCTGACATCAGCTACCCTGAGAAACGGGGCTCATGCTTCTATCCTACAGATGCAGAAACAAAGAGGGGCAAAGCACCTATGGCTGACCCCCAAATGATGCAGGCGATGGGGTGCTGACCCTCACCCAGGCGAAAATCGACACAGAACTTTTGACTCCCCCCGAAACTGAACCGCTAACAGCCTACGGTTGACAGGAAGTCCCACTGATAAGAACAGGTGATTAACATATATTTTGCAGGTTACACATTATTTGTACATATATAAATATACGTGTATGTGTACACACATACATACGTACACACACACACACACACACACACACACACACACAGCGTTGTCACAATAAAGCTGGAGCAAAGGAAACGTTATGAACAGAACCCTGAGAGAAAATACAGACACGACACCGTGCTGTATTTCTCAAAAAGAACTGTGTATAAGTGGACCCACGCCGTTCAAACTGTGCTGTTCAAAGGTTCGTTCACTGTATGTCCAAAGTATATTTAAATAGCAAGTGAGATATGGAATCTGGGTTTCAGCTCAAGTTCATCTCACTAAAAAGCTGGAGTTGTTTCTGTTCAGGCAGGCCCCAGGCATCCAGTCATTAGTCAGGAATGATGGTGAACTCTGGTATCATGTAGGTACTTGAGATGCTTTGTTCTATATATAAACACAAAGCAAGATTTCTCGACCGTAGCACTACTGACATTTGGGGTTGGAAAAGTCCTTGTTTGGGGGCTGCCCTCGTACAACATAGGAAGTTGAGCGGCATCCCCACTGGCCACATATCAGGTAGTGCAGCCCAGGGGCTAATTCTTAAGCTACAGAGAAAGGGGAAACTTGAGGGCAGAGTCACTCCCTCGTCTCAGCTCCAGAGGGAACCACGACACCGACTCTGACCTGTCGGACGGCTGTTCGACGGGAAACGAAAGATAACGCCAGCTGAAATGCCAAAACTAAGAAAGGAGTAACCAGGTGTAATTCAAATGTTCACAACCTTGGGGCGCCTGGGTGGCGCAGTCGGTTGAGCGTCCGACTTCAGCCAGGTCACGATCTCGCGGTCCGTGAGTTCGAGCCCCGCGTCGGGCTCTGGGCCGATGGCTCGGAGCCTGGAGCCTGTTTCCGATTCTGTGTCTCCCTCTCTCTCTGCCCCTCCCCCGTTCATGCTCTGTCTCTCTCTGTCCCAAAAATAAATAAAAAACGTTGAAAAAAAAAAATTAAAAAAAAAAATGTTCACAACCTTACACACCTTTTTATAGAACGCTTTCACTTAGAACTAATTAAAATTAATATATGGCACACTTTGAAAGACACCAAAAACTCAGCTTTATGAATTAGTAAATTAACTGCCACTATGATTTAGTAAAATACATGTGAATATATACGTGGAGAATCCACAAAGAGCCTTTCCTTTTCTTGGAAAATTTATACACGGAGCACCTTTTCGTATTAGATACATTTTAAAGCTTCTAAAGTTCCACTGTAAGCTTTCCTTTTCAGAAAAGTTTGGTGACTCTCCCGATCCAGGAACAAGCACTGCTCACATCCACACCGGCCACTGATGAAGTCAGATCCACTCAAACCGTACTTCAGTGATACTCTGAACAAAGAGAGCCAGTGGACTGGAATCGCAACGCCTTTTAACTTAAAAAGCGCAATGTTTAAGCATCCGTAATAAAAGGTGAAGTAAACACTTCCGCTATCGATTTCCCTTTCCTTCTCACTCTTCAACGTACATTTAAGCGGTAACCAGCCACTCACCTGGATGACCTTATAGAAGTAGGCGTACTGCCGGGCTGTGTTCTTATACTGGCTGAAGACATCATGTATGGCTTGTGTGGACTGAAGGTCCCGAACTTCATCCTCTTCAAAGTAGAGAGGAGTGTCATATTCGCTGGGGAGGGTCTGAATGTAGGGCTGCCAGAAAGAGTTAGGGTCGGCTCGCTCACACAGCAGATGAAAGGCCAGTGTGATATTTCCCATAGCTTGAAGAATCCGGTCTTGAGAATATAAGGGCCCTGAATTAACCCAGACGTTAACAGCGTTAAGTTCCACAAAGTGCCTTAAAAGGTATTCATTCAAAATATATATTCAAGGTACAGAAATAACCGGAAAGCCTTGTAATATTTAAGTTAACATGCACCTTTCTTCCGAAGATTAAAAGCATGGAATTTGGTATGAATTTGGTGGACTATTTCACTAGTTTGAGAAAACATCCAAATACGGTCCTTAGAACTACAAAATAAAATTTCATATTTTTATCGTTTGTACTTTGCCTTGAACGAGTCAGAAATTATTCTCACCCAACACTGAATTTTTAGCAGATTCAACGGTCATTAGTAATTTTCGTGGAACCCACAAAAATAATTCTTCTGCCTAGGAGGAAAAAAAATAAGAAAATCATAGAATCATCAAAACATGTAACAATCGTCAGCCCAAACTTCATCTATGTTCAGAAACCCAATTACACAGGAAATACTATTGAAGGCTGCATATTAGCACTTCATTTTTAATCATCAAATATGTTTTTAAATGTAAGCATTTACGGTGCAAACAAATAGAAGCAGGGTTTAAAATCCTAACTTCCAACAGAAACACTGACTTTACATACTGAGAAAACAAATAAAAAATGGGACTTTCAACTTTATGGCAAACATAGCAATTTGGGGTGGCACACAAAACTCTTAATTCTTTGCGGTACTTTTTTTTTTTTTTAATTTTTTTTTTTTAACATTTATTTATTTTTGAGACAGAGAGAGACAGAGCATGAACAGGGGAGGGGCAGAGAGAGAGGGAGACACAGAACCTGAAACAGGTTCCAGGCTCTGAGCTGTCAGCACAGAGCCCGACGCGGGGCTCGAACTCACGGACCGCGAGACCGTGACCTGAGCCGAAGTCGGCCGCTTAACCGACCGAGCCACCCAGGCGCCCCACTTTGCTGTACTTTTAAGGTCTAAAAACAAAACAAACAAAAATTTCTCTCTCCAACAAAAACTTGACTCTGTCAATATGAATTGTTCTTGCCATTGAATTTCTGAGGCCAGAGTAACATTCCTTTCTCTGCATGCTTGTCTTTAAGAAGCACAATGAGGGGCGCCTGGGTGGCTCAGTCAATGAAGCATCTGACTTCAGTTCAGGTCATGATCTCACAGTTTGTTGGGTCAAGCCCTGCGTCGGGCTCTGTGCTGACAGCTCAGAGCCTGGAGCCTGCTTCGGATTCTGTGTCTCCCTCTTTCTCTGCCCCTACCCTGCTCATGCTCCGTCTCTCTCTCGCTCTCTCTCAAAAATGAATAAATGTTAAAAAAAATAATAATAATAATAATAATAGAAATAAAGCACAATGATAACCAGCAAACACACAAGTCCCTAAGACATGTTTTGGTTTACTGAATTTCTTCTCCAAAGCGTTACCTCATCCTTTGCCAGCACATGAGGTCTCTTTTTGGTACGTTCTGCATACGTATCCATGTTGCTTAAAACATGCACATAGCAGTGCCCTGACTGCAGTAATGACATGGGTGTATGCTTATGTCCAACCCATCAAAATGTAAGCATTAGATAGGTGCAGTTTTTTTAATCAATTAGACCTCAATAAAACTTAAAAAAATGCACACAGTGAAAACAGACCGCAGCTAAGATACTTGGGGTGGCATCTATACAAATGATGTTTCTCCTCTGATGCAAGAGAAGACTGTGCGACACCCTGGTTACTAAGGGCCTCCACCCAATGTCAACCATTTAACTATGTTTCCGTGTGTCTCCTTCCTTACTATAGATTATAAGCATCATGAAGGAAGAGACCTTGGGATTTTTTTTTTCCTTTGGAAGGCTGGTATGATAACGAGCAAGGGAGGATTCACATACTACACATTTAATAGTGTCAAATAAACCAGTCTACGCTGTATCACTGTATCAATGAAGGCTAACTACAACTTGACCAAAAATGTTGCCTGAGGTTTGAGGGGCCCGAATAAGTAACAGTCACTTCCTCCATGCACGTTCTGAACCCACTGAGAGAGACACAAGACTACAACAGATGGTCACCCAAAATATCACCTACTGAATCCCAGAATTAGACAGACTCCCCCACCTAGTTCCAGGCAGAACTGGAGCCCCACGGGCCTCCCCACGTGCCGCCTGCCCCTGTAAAGCTTACATAGTGGAGAGAGCACAGCGGAAGGGATGCACGTGGGCAAGCGGCTCCCACCAAGAAAGAGGCCACGGCCAGCTCCTTCGCCCCAAGTCATCAGATTAAGCTATGCCTCCTGAGAGAGGCGAGTGAGGGGCAGAGAGAGGCTGGGAATGTCGGGGTGCAGCTGCTGCTTTCTTCCAGAAGGAAGGACCCAGAGCAGAGGAAAAGCATTTGTCCCTTTGAGCAGATTGTCCTGCCCTTCCTCCTTTCCGTTCAGCTCTGGCCGTGAGGCTTCAGCAGGTGGCACCACCAAGCACTCAGTCACCTTCGCCAGAAAACCAGTAAGCACCCGACACTGCCCGCCCTCCGCCCCACAGCCACTCTATCACAGGCCCTGTGGGCTCCCCCTCCTAACCAACCTGAGCCCACATCCTTCCGTTCAAGTCTCGAACTCCTTTGAGGCTTGTTCTGTGACCTCCTAACAGAGGCTCTGAAACATGAACTGACTTGCCCCAGGTCACTGGTTAGCAGCGCGGCTCCCAGGGAGGACAGACAGGAAGGGGCTGCCTCGAACACGGGCAAGGCTCTTCCGGGCCCCCGGTCAGCCTGGAGACCCCGCAGCAGGTCACGGAGTGCTGGCGGTAGGCTGCCTGTTCGCCTAAGAGGTCAGGGCAAGCCCAGACACCTGACTGCACGTCTCGTCCCTGCACGGCAGCACAATCCAAGCACACGGAGGGCCCCCCGGACGAAGGGATCAAAACTCACCTTGATGTCTCTTGTTGCTCTCAAACCAAAGCCCTCTTCCTTGAAGTTGACCATTTCAAAACCCTCGACAGAGGCTCCATTTTCAGAGGCCCACTTCATTAGGTCGGGAAAGTAGTCTTCTCTTTTTCCATCAAAAGTAACAGACAGACCTGTATCAATTCCATGTGTTAGAAAACAAGAGCTACGTTTAGGATCTATGGTTATTCCTTCTGCTCTCGGAAACTAAAAAAACACACACTGGAAATAGTGATAACGCTCCAATCTTGAAATCAAAACTCATCACCAGAGATAGGTGGTCACCACACCTACAGAGGTGACCATTTTGTAATGTATGGAATATCCAATCCCTATGTCACACGCCTGACACTAATACGATATCACGTCAGTTATGCTTTAGTGAAAAACTTTAAAAAGAAAAGCTTAAAAAATAGACAAATTGGCTTAAAATTTTTTAAGTACAGTAAATTGGAAAAGGCGGAATTCATACAATGTTCTCGGATTACAGCATAATCAAATTGGAAATCAACAAAAGGAAAAGATCTCGAAAATCCCCAAATAGTTGGAAGTTAAATGGGACACTTCTAAATAACACACGGGCAAAAGGAGAAATCACAAGGAAAGAAAAACAGAACAAACCTAATCACCGAACAGTCCCAGTACATAACCTGACCAGTGACAAAGAGGCGCGTTACGCCCCTAGACCCCTGGCGGTTACAGGGATGCCCTTGCTGTCACAGGACTGCTGACTGAGGAGCTGCAGGAGCCGAGGCACTGGCAGGGGGCGCAGGGGCTTCACCACCTCAGTCGTAAGAGCAGCACCTCCACCCCGAGTGCAGCGTGCCAGGTCTCATCTGCAGCTTTGCTTTAGCAAAATTCCCAGGGAGACAGAAATCGGCAGCTGGCGCGGGCACAGGAGGCGCGTGTAGGGCTGGGCGCTACAGGCCTGGTCCTCAGAACGCAGGACCAGACGGTCTTGCACAATTCTGTCCAATGATCTGCATGAGGTGGACCGTACGTATCACCACAAATAAAACAAATGTAACACCGTGTTTCTAAAAATTCAAGTGGCCTGATACCATTTATGCAAATTTTGAAAATACCACTTACGACCATGTATTTTTATGGGGTTATGCGTGAAGTGGAAAAATATTCTCAGCAAAGACCAAGTCCAGAGGGCAAGAAGGGAAGGCGACAGAAGCATGGGGCTTCAGCTCTGACCGCAGCGTGTATTTCTCAAAAACAATGAAAACAAAACACAGGATGGAGGGAGGGACAGGGTCAGACCAGCAGGTGGGAAGGAGGGGGAACCCAGCTTGGGGGACTGATCCAGTCTGGGTGGGAGATTCTTCGGCGTTGTTGTGTTATTTTTTGGCCTTTTCAGCATGTTTGAAATATTCAAAGACCTGAAGAGCCATGCTTTTTTCCAAAGCCGGGAAGAACCACTATTTGATGAATAAAGGGAGAAGAACGGGAGCTTCGAAAACGTCAGGAGCAAGGCGTGGAGTCCAGTCCAGGTGCCTGGAGTCACGTCACCGGGACACGGTCAATGGTCCCCTGGGTCTGTGAAGCAGCCGGGGTCCGTGCTGCACCACCGTGGACACGCAGGAGACTCGACTGTGTACGGACGCTCTCAGACAGAAGTCCCTCTTCGCTGAGAACTCAGAATGCTCTCACCTTCGTGTCAGTCGTAGTTAGCAGATTCTGCTGACAACAGACACTCAGGACGTACGAAACTTGTTCAGCTATCCACTGGGTGAACCAGGATCAGCACAGTCTACCACTTGGTGCAAATAAACACATTACAAAGGAACCTGTCACCATCTGGGGCCCGAGACCATCTAACCTAAAGCCCGGAGGTTCGCAGAATTACACAGGACAGCAATGAAACTACCACCACGGAGAGCAAATAAAAAAACAAACCCTCTTCTGATTCACTTTCAGGGCAATGTACAAAAACGGGGTCTAAGAAGGTTCTTCTCACCCTTTAAAATGCAGGCTCCTTGTGTTCTTCCCTGCTACCTCCCATGTGGCCCTGCATACCAATCTTTTATTTTTTGTGCTTTATAGAACTAAGACAATAGGCATATTGAATAGGCTTTTTCAAACTGACACTTGGCCCTGTCACCGGCCTGGCTGAGAATCATTAAGACACCTGCTGAACACACCCTGTAAAAACACTACTTTGGATATATAACTTCGCCTCTTATTTAACCAAGATTTGTTTGAGTTCATTGTTTGACTTCGATTAGTGCGTATTTGTGTGTTGATCACTCATGGCATTGTGTACCGACCTCAAACCCTAAAGGAAACACACTACAGAAAAACGGCTCTAAACAGAGATTTCATATAATACAGACAAACAAAAGTCGTGTCACCTTAGCCCCTGCATATGAGCACTTTTCCCCTACTGCCGAACATTCTCACTCCTTCCAAAGCCGGCAGCCACACCTCAGAAATGGGAGAGGTCCTGGGACAGCTGCCCAGCGCATCTCTCCCTAACTCCGGGCCCCTTCGCAGTGACCTTCCGCAGGCAGGAATGACGCCGGGTCCTCCACTGCCCTCATAAGCTTTCTGACCTGTGCCAAGTCCCTCCACGATTTTATTCAAATACGATTACTGTTCTAGAAAATGTACCTTTTTGTTTTTTCCGTATTTTCTCGACGAGAGACCGGATCTGCACGTACTCCTCCCATTCCTTCCCCGGGCCGGGCGCGGGGCTACTGCACCCTGGAACACAAACGTCACGGCACTCAAACACCGTTTGCTTTCAACTTAGCCGGTCAGGCTTCAGCACAAAGAGGATTTGGGTTTTGTTGCCCCTGCTGCTTTACTTTTAATTTTTTTTTTAAGTTTATTCATTTATTTTGAGAGAGAACTGAGAGACAGGCAGAGAGGGAGAGCAGGGGAGGGGCAAAGGGGGGGGGGAGGGAGAGAGAGAATCCCAAGCAGGCTCCACGCTGCCAGCGCAGAACCCAACGTGGGCCTCAAACCCATTAACTGTGAGATCGTGACCTGAGCCGAAACCAAGAGCTGGACACTTAACTGACACCCACGTGTCCCTACCATTTTTTTAAAGTAGGCGTCATGCCCACCATGGGGCTTGAACTCACGTCCTCGAGGTCAAGAGTCGCACACTCCCCCCAACTGAGCCAGTCAGGCACCCCCCTGCTGGCTCACTTTTGAAGGACAAAGTACCACAGCCACGATGATAACCGTGACAGGTGTAAATCAGGCGTACTTTTCAAAGCATATAAACCCTCTGAAACCATCCACATGCTTATCAACCTGGGGCCCCGAACCTAAGTGTGAGCACTGAACTTGCACTGACGGATGGTCCTCAGAATACAGCTGTGCGTGGGGAAATCTAAAAAGCTAGGCTATGATGCAAAGCATTTCCCTTTCCCTAAAAACTCTTCTAGGGGATTAAAAAAAAAAAAGGCAACCTTAAAAGTCAACGTTTCTTTCTAGTTAAGCCCTAGAACAGTGGCTGTCTGAAGGAACCCGTTAAATCGGACATAAGGACAATTACTCAACAAACATTTCACACCCGTGTGTAAGGCTCTATATTAAGCACGCTCTGGAGGAGTCACAAAAGAGACAGCACAGTCACTGCTGCAAAGGAAGCTGAGACTCTGCTGGAGGGGCCAGAAGCGAAAGGCAGCACTCGGACCGGTGCCGGGTGTTTCTGGAGGCTGTGCTCTGGGCACCCGGCCTGTCAGCGAGCTCCTTCCTCTTCAAACAACTGTAGGAGTTTCAAGGGAGCGCACTCTTCCCACGGCCACCCTCGTCCCCTGAGGAAACAGTGTCTGTGGTAAATAACACCGCCCAGCCCTAACCACGTTGACTCCTAACTCTTACAGCTAACCAATCGCTCTCCCATCGGCAAACGCCGACGGAGGCCCCGGAATACAAGACAGGGCCTGTCCACAAGCTGCCCGCCGTCCGGTGGGGGGACAGAGGAGGCAACGGGTCAGCACATCAGGGCTCTGCGGGGGCCCACGCTGTCCACAGGAGCACCCAGGGTGAGACCTGACCCGACTCGCTTGGTACCTGCTGCTGGCAAAGGAGAGACAGTTAAGCGTGCGTTTGGGGTTTGGCCTGTCACATAATCTGAACATACAAGGAAAAGGAGGCAAACGTAGGTAGTTAATAGAGGGACCCCAGCCAAGTTTGAAACCTACATAGCACCAATTTAAATTCACAGTGAAAAAAGGAATTTACCAATTTATACTAACTTACTGAACCAAGTACAGGCACTTAATAGATACTTAATGTCCTTGAACCAAGAAATCGGAAAACTATGACCAAATCCCTAAAACTAAAGGGGAGCCATTCTGACGAGGGAGCAGAGTTCCAACGGTTTGCTCTCTGGGAGGCCTGCTGCACTGGCCTCGCACTGCTGTGGACCCCGAGGCTCACAGGGCTTACGCGGCCTGTCCACGGTGGTCGAGCTGGTCCCTGCCCACCGGAACCCAGGGGAGCCCCTGTTGTGGGCGGCTGCGCTAGAGAAGCTTCACGTACACGGTTTCACCAGGGCCTCATTCCTCCCTACCCGCTGCCAATATCCCAGGTTTATTACAGCAGGGGAGAGTGGGGGTCAGAGCAGTTCCAAAAGTTGCCCAGCTCACGTGGCTAATAAGCCAGGATTTGAACCCCAGCCTGTCCCACTTCCCGCCTCGCCAGCCCAGAGACTGACCCGTGTGGCCTGAGCATGCAGAGCGGAGAAGCCTCGCAGCCCCACGTGAGGGCAGGGAGGCCAGGGGGGAACTTACTCTGTAACAGCTCACTGGTCAGGTTCAAGGTTTCCTTCGGCGACACACTTGCTGTGGCACCAGTGCCCGATTTCTGCGTTTTCACTCGACTCTTCTTACCCATTTTCTGACTACAGAGAAGAGAGAGAAAAGGCAAAAAGCATTACGTTTCCAAAGAATCAAATCAAATAATGAAACACTGCACAGCAGCAGCCTAGCCTCAAGATGCTAACATTTTACTTCATGTGCGTCATATCCTCAAGTTTCCTTCCAGAAAAAGAGATGTGTGACAAGTATTAGTATTTGGAGGCTCTCAAACAAACAAACAAACAAACGAAAAAATCGCTTTACTTTCTGGAAGAAAAGTTCCTTCCTTTTCACCTACAAAAACCATAGCAGAAGCAAATGTTACTCCAGAACTTTTGTGACACAGATTTTACCATGCACGCTCCAATGCTTACCCCCCGACACTACACAGAGAAAGATTTTGTATCCACACATGTAACACGAACCACCATACGGGCGCAAAAACCTATATTCTCTCCCACTTTGCTTTAGAAGAATCATTGCCCGTTGGCAGCAACTGTATCACGAGGGGTAGATTACGGACAAATGCTGAAGACGTTTGAGAGCTCAAAGACGCTTCGGAGAGGTACTCTAACGCTGCCATTCTGTTTCGCTGGAGAAGTCAAGCCCGGGGTTTCATCCCAGGAAAGTGACGGCAGCCCCCCGCTGGAACAGGTCTCCCCGCGCCTCCCCCCACAAGCCTGGTAGCCTCTCACAGGTAGGAGACGTGACAACAGTCCACAGCAGGTGACACAGTGGGACACAAAAGCACCAACAGCATGCTGGGCACAGACTGTGAGAGGATGCTCGTCTGAAAACGCTTTAAAATTTTTTTTAATGTGTATTTTTGAGAGAGAGAGAGAGAGAGAGAGAGACAGAGACAGAGCATGAGTGGGGGAGGAGCAGAGAGGGAGACACAGAATCTGAAGCAGGTTCCAGGCTCTGAGCTGTCAGCACAGAGCCCGGTGTGGGGCTCGAACCCACAAGCTGTGAGATCATGAAGTCGGACGCTTAACTGACTAAGCCGCCCAGGCGCCCCTGAAAACGCTTTATAACAAGGAGCCTCAAGATGTGCCTTGAAGAAAGTAAGGGATTGGGATGGGTGGGGCAATCCCAGGCAAGGGCAGGAATGAGGGAAGTCCGAGGGGGCCCCAGGGGGGAACATGCCTGGCTGGAGAGGTGGCTCCCTGTGATCTCAGCACCTGCCCCCGCCCCCACCATGAGTCGGCCACCTGAAGGAGGCTACAAGCGCCCTGAGGAGTCTGGCCCCGGCGTTCCTCCTCCAGAGAGCAGCACTTCAGGACAACAGCCCAGCAAGATGGAGAGTGCTCAGCCAAGAAGCCACTGCAGCCATCCGAGCACTGATCAATGACCAACACTGCAACGCTGCTCCACGGAGCCCTCCCGAGTTACATTTAACCCAAAGGGGAACCAGAAGGCATGCTCTGCCCCATTTATTTTTACAAAAGGAAAGGACTCTTGTAGTGTGGAGATGAGGGATGGGATAAAAGGTTGCAACGTCACACTCTCCCACCGCAGAGATGATCCCTGACCTCATCTGAACGGAAGCCAGGCAAATATGGCCCATGTGCTGAAATAACAGAAAATCGCACACCTTGACTAGGATACGTTTCTTCTCTTATGTATCTAACACGTGGGTATAATGTGTAACTTTATGTATCTAGTAAGTCTTCTCAAACAGTGTGCCCTACACAGTGTATGCCATCCTGGAATCAGAAGGAACAGGTAAAAATACCTAAAACTTTTGCAGCAAGGAATTAGTTGCTCTGAGATCAAAAGCAGAAAAACAAAACAAAACAAACATACAAAAAACTGGGGGGGAGGGGGGGAGGACCGAAGGAGGAAGAGCTTAAGCCCCTTTTCCTGAACTTAAGGACTAGCTTCTGAAAGGAGAGAGATGCTCCCCACGTGCACATGTCACTTGCTCACGGCCAAGCCGAAGGCACAGCCTGATTGGAGCACCTCCCATTCTTCTCTGCATCTCGGGCTCTCTGTCCACTGAGGGCATGTCTGGCAGGAACCACTGAACCTGACCACAAATAACTAAAACTACCCAGGAGTCTAGAAAGATTTCTTTTAGGGTGGTGATTTTTTGTATTCTTTTCTTCCTTTTTTTTTTTTTTAAATTGAAGTGCAGCTGACACACAATATTATATTAATTTCAGGTGTGCAATTTAGCGATTCAACATTCGAATACATTGCAAAGTGATCGCCCTGATTCTAGCTACCACCTGCCACGGTGCAAAGTTGTTACAGTATTAACAACTCTATTCCCGGTGCTGTAGTTACATCTCTGTAACTTACTTGTTCTGTAACCAGAAGTCTGTCCCTTTTAATCCCCTTCCTCTATTTTACCCATCCCCCTGCCCCCAAAGGACTTTAATGACACTTCTAAATACAGCTCCATGGGAAGAGCCATAGGAACCAGCCCCCGTGAGTGGTGGGCTTGTTCGGCCTCTCCCTTAAGTCCTGCTGGCAAGCCTCTCGTGTGTCAGGCTCACAACTTAAGAACATCACTTTGGGGTGCCAGGGTGGCTCAGTCAGTTAAGCATCTGAGTTCTGCTCAGGTCATGGTCTCACAGATCGTGAGTTCGAGCCCTGCATCAGGCTCTCTGCAGTCAACGCAGAGCCTGCTCCAGATCCTCTGTCCCCCTCTCTCTCTACCCCTCCCCTGCTCGTTCATTTTCTCTCTCTCTCTCAAAAACAAATAAACATAAAAAAAAAAAAAACAAAAAAAACCACATCACTTTGATGAGGCGCCCCAGGCCCTCCCCTTCTCCTAGCAGACCTGGGGAACATGAGCTGGAGACAGCCATACTCTCATGCACCAGCCCTCACCGTGTGTGGACCCACCACCAAGCAGGCGTCTTCATTCTGCCCGCAGCCCCTTACCTCCCGCAGATCCTCCTGCAGAGACCCCCCAACTGCCATCACTCCCAGCATGGAGATACCTGTCTGACACGCTGATCATTAATTAAAAGAGCAGCACTGACCCTTATGTGCAGTACTTACACTCTGCAGGTGCTGGGCTGAGACAGACCTCCTCATTTGATCTCCCTAGACCCCTCTATCATCCTCATCTTTAAAAACATTTTTTTAATGTTTATTCATTTTTGAGAGAGACAGAGAGAGAGAGAGAGTGAGCAGGAGCAGGGAGGAGCAGAGAGAGAGGGAGACACAGAATCTGAAGTAGGCTCCAGGCTCTGAGCTGTCAGCACAGAGCCCGACGCGGGGCTCGAACCCACAACCGTGAGATCATGACCTGAGCCTAAGTCGGATGCTTTACCGACGGAGCCACCCAGCACCACCCCTCATCCGCATCGTTTAGATGACATTCTCAGAAAGGTGAAGTCCTTCAGCTCTGTCCAAGGTCACACATCGGGTAAGCCGTGCAGCCAGAATAGAACTCAGATCTGCCCGGCTCTCGAGCTGGGCCACTGCCCTGCTGCTGTTGAAACGCAGAGCAAAAGCACAGGGCACTGCAGGGGGCAGGAGGGCTAAAAGGTCTTTCCAGACCCGACGCCCAACAACACCCTGCCAAGCGCCCACACCCCTGGATGTGGCCTACTGCCACCTGCTCCCGCCCACCTCCTGAATTCACCTCTCGCTTACATTTTGACACTAGTCTTTTACATGTCTGGGCCCAAGGCCATCCCTAACACGCAAACCCGCCCCGTGCTGCCATCCCTGCCGCAGCACTTCAGGCTCCAGCAACAACAAGGACACCCAGTCCCTCATATGGGTGTCATCACACACCTCTATGCCCTGTCCCGCTATCTCGCCCACCTCACCCCTTGCCGGCAATACTTGAGTCGCCTGTGCAGTAACTCACTTCCTCTAAAAGCCCTGCCCAGGCATCACCTCTAAAGCCTACGTGATCCTCTGAGCTGTAACAGCCCCTCCTCTGTACCAGTTCTCCCACTACGGGCTCTCACTGCACTGGAAGTCTTGCTCACACGCCAGCTTTCCTCCTGGACAACGGGCTCCTCGAGGCACCATGTCCTATTTCCATTTGTGTCCCCGACACCCAGCCCAGAGCAGGCTGTCTGCATACGGTGCTCATGAGCTCCCAGAAAAAAGAATTCTCTCCTTGGGCAGTTCGTAGGTCAAAATCAGTATTGCTGAAGCTCCCACCCAAGTTTCTGTCTCCTCAGAACGTTAAGATGACGTCTAATTTCTCCTGCAGGTGAGAGACCACTAAATATCTGGTCACAGTGATTTGAAAACACAATAGATTCCTTTGGCATAATACTCTACGGTGGAATACTTAAAACTCAATTGTTCTCGTGATTTCTTTCCCTTACGCCAAAAAACTGCCGGCTTTTAGAAATGAGTCACAGGTGTAGGAATACAACGCAGGTCAAATTTCCAAACACATCCGTCAATTAGCACCAGGGAGAACAGGTACCTGGAACATACTCTGCAGAGGCCAGGGTGGGGGGCGGAGCTATGTTTATAGAAACAGTCACTGAAGCCCAAACCAGTGAAGACCTTCACCTCCAGTTCCTCCCATCCTCACGGCTTCATCTCCCTGCCTCCAATCTCCTTCCCCAGCACACGTGGACAGCTAGCCTTTACAGATGGAGGCATCAAGTGCCTGATAAGTGCTCGGCCACTGCCGGGAGGCATCGACACAGCCAGCACTCACGGAGCCTCCCTCGTGTGTTCCCAGTCCTAGCTGTCCCCAGCAAGGGACCAGCATTTCGACTCGAGTATCATACCTTGTTTTGTCTGTTCCCGAATTCCCATAACAAACACATAGACTTCTTTTGCTCCACACAAGGTCTTTACACAGCTCACAGGGTGGTCCCACCTCCCCAGCACAGCCCTCAAGGTCCATCACACCTCATCTCATATCATCCGGTTGTCTTCCCTCTACCCCTCACCTCTTCACACGGCACACTCCAGGGATATACTTATTCTCCCCGTTTTCTAGAAAGAAGCTATCCTCCACTACCCTTTTTCACCTTCTGGCAAAATGTTTCACAAACTTCAAGACTCAGACCAAATACCCCCAAGGTCCTTGAGGAAAGTCTAGGCTCCTCCATTAATTTCATAGACTTGAAGCCATGAATGTCAGCAAGAATGAGTCAAGTTCAAGGTGATGAACAGATGCTAAAGTCCTGGATTACCTTGAGATTCAGTCTTTTGTGACTCTTTGGAGTCTTTCCCTCCCACAGAGATAGAGACCCTCATGGAGAGAAAGCTGCTCGCTCAGGAGAGGCAGTAAGAATCTTACATACAGGCATCCATTCACTTTATCTTAATTAAGGTGGGAGGGTTGTCTGTCCTTGTCTCCAGGGACCATACCTACTTAGGGTACAGGGTCATAGATCCAGGCCAGGGTTTAATCTGTCCTCCTGGAAAATAGGTTTGCACTGACCCCCTCTTGGAAAGCTCCCCGGCTGACCTGGACTTGCTCTGCCTGGGAGCCCCCACTGCTCTGGGGCCCCTGTGCCCTTAATCAGAGGTGGTTATGACCTTGTTGCTGAGCCTTCAGTTTGCGTGAGGAGCTCAAGATTCTTTTTTTTTTTTTTTTAATTGAGGGGGGGAGGGAGGATGGAGGAGAGAGGCAGAGAGAGCAGAGGAGACAGAAAGAATCCCAAGCAGGCTCCGCGTTGTCAGCGTGAAGCCCGATGCAGGGCTCAAACTCGTGAACCATGAGACCAAGAGTGAAAATCAAGAGTCGAATTCAAGTCAGAGGCTTAACGGACAGAACCACCCAAGCGTCCCAGGAACTCAAGACTGTGAAGGGTGGGTTCTCGGCACCCGGTTCTACGGCCCAGCAGCCAATCGCCTGAACGCGTACGGCCATCGGTGTCTGTGGCATTTGTTTACTTCTAGGTCAGATATGGCTTAGGGCCAGTTCTAATCTCTGCAGGAAGTCCCTAACTCACGGTATACCTGGACGGCACAAGTCCCACATTTACTTCTTTTCACCCCAAAGACCATCAGGCTCTCTCCCCGTTTGCCAGCTCCCTGCACACTGCCCTCCCTCAGCCCCTGGCCTGGCGGTCATTCCCTAATCCACACTGTCCTCCGTCACCGAGGCCTACGGGCCTTTCCCCCATGGTGGCCGTGTGTCTGAGTCTTGGCTAAGACCCCACCTCGCCTGTGGTCACCCTCCCTGCACTGCCAGGGCCCAGCTCTGGGGCCTACGTTACCTTCGCACCCGTTTTATGCACTGTCTCGTGGCAGAAATACGACAAACCTTCCATCTCTGAATTACCTGTAGGTGTAGTATCGTGTCGTGGACACAGATGAGGGTCAAGTATCTGTTCAATGAAAGAAAATCTTTGGATATCATTTTGGATGTGTTAGTATTGCCCGTGGGTAAGATTTACTTCCCATCACAGCAGTACGATTTTGCGTCAAAGCACCATTTCCGTATATTCCCCCACCAGTGAATAAAACATCAGTCAAAATGCCACATTGACTAAATATTTATCTACTGCTACTAAAGAACTAAGAAGAGGAGCGCCCGGGTGGCTCAGTCGGTTGGGCGTCCGACTCCTGATCTCAGCTCACGTCACGATCTCATGGTTCATGAGTTCAAGTCCAGCATCGGGCGTGAAACCTGCTTGGGATTCTGTCTCTCCTTCTCTCTCTGCCCCTCCCCTGCTCGTGTGCACATGGCACGCATACACGCACGCACTCTCTCTCCCCCTTTCAAAACAAATAACTAAAAAAAAAAAAGAAAGAAAGAAAAAGAACTAAGAAGACTCTTAAAAGTAAATATATAAATTTTTATATATGCATAAAATATATGGAATTCACACGAAGTTAAAAGTTTCTTTCAGGAGTCCATGGTGTATCATTAGAAAAGCTTTAGTGTATTTTTCACAATAGCAACTCCCTGATAAACACAAATGCAAAAGTTTTTAAATGTTTTTGGTCTCTCAGAAAGCAACAAAGCAGCGACGAGTCCACTTCCAATAGAAAAAGAAAAGAGAAAAAAGAAAAGGGGGTTATGGCCCAAGCACAGCTTGAAGCTCTGTGAGCTATTGTGACCAGGGGCGCAAGCGTCCGCATGGGGCTCTGCCCTGGTCAGACACATCCCTGCCACAGCCGGCACAGAGCACGCTGACGACAGCCATGCCATGTCAGGGAGCTTAAACACGGCTGTGACTTGGCCAAGAGCCCACGGCCATCAAACCGTGGACCCACCGCTTCCAACCCGAAATGTGTATTACTCCCAACACTGAGGCAGGCTCTGGACGTAGATGCAGCCAATGAACCACCTGTCCTGCGTCTGCGTGCCCAGGACTACGCCAGCTGCGGGGGAACACAAAATGAAGGCAGGCCAGATGTGCGGGCCTCGAGGACGATGCGGTGCAGAAACAGGACCCAGCGTGCACAAGTCCTCAAAGACCTAGGAGAAGGAGCTAGAGAGGGCCAAGGAGCGAAGCACAATTAGAGGAGGACCACGCTTCAAGATGCAATTTGAGAAGATGCCAGAATCCAGTCTGAGTGGTTTCCTAAATTCAACCCCTTCTGCCTTTCTTAGCTAACAATGTTGATTTCCTCCACCTCAGGGATTGGAAATAAGTACTTACCCTTTCCATTTATGATTCAAGAATGTGTTACACACAATGAGTAATTTTCATTGTGGTTCAGCTGATCGGGGGCTAGAGTCCAAGTTTCAACAAATGAACAAATAGGTAGCCTGAACATCCTTTGTGCCCCTAGCGGATAAAAACCACCTACCAGAAATTCATCAAGTTCCTACGGAGACCAAATATTTATCTCCAATATTTATTTCAAAAATTTATATTAGAAAGATATAAAGAGGTCTAAATTAAGTATGTGTACGCACATTTACACGCATACAGATATTCAAGACAAATTCCAATTATTACCCTGAAGGTACAACACCAATTGAAAGGGTTTTTTTCCCCCAAAGTTTAGACTGAAAACTGGTATAATTTATAAATTCTTATGGAATTACCTGGAGACAAACCAAAGTAAACAGTCCAAAAAGAATTCAAACAATACTTAAGACAAAAGAAACTAAGTGGGAAAGCAATACAGGATTGGTAGACAAAGCCATTCTACAAACAATTATACATACGGTCGTTCAAAGGAAGGGGCATCTGTAAGAAGGAACAACGGCAAGCCAGGAGTTTCACTCCTATCTTTGCTTCTTCACCATGGAGATATTTTAACCATCTATAGAATCCTCAAAATGCGGCTCTTTAAGACACCACAAACTATTTAGTAAAACCACCAACAATCTCTCCACTTAGTAGATAAAACTGACCTTAGTAAAGTATAAACTAAATGGTATATTCAATTATTTTAATTGCTAACTAATATGCATCTGGTATCTGTACTCAACAACCACTCCTGACCAAGCAAGCGATTTTTCTATATATAATCTGTGTGGTGGAATAAAAAGTCAGGTTGGGGCACCTGGGTGGCTCAGTCGGTTGAGCATCCGACTTCAGCTCCGGTCATGATCTCAGAACCCGTGCGTTCGAGCCCCACGTCGGGCTCTGTGCTGACAGCTTGGAGCCTGGAGCCTGCTTCAGATTCTGTGTCTCCTTCTCTGTCTCTCTCTCTCTCTCTGTGTGTGTGTGTGTGTGTGTGTCCCTCCCCTGCTCACTCTGTCTCTTTCTCTCTCAAAAAAATTTTTAAAAAATAGTCAGGAGAAATTAGACAAAGCACATTTAGACAACTTGGCTGATAGGAGGAGGGCAGTGAGGAAGGGTGCTAGGCACTTTAAACCCACTATTACAAAGTCTAGCTTGAGTACACAGAACAGAGACAGGATTCAGCTGGGTGGTTTTTGAGGTTTTTTTTTTTCCTAATTCTAAGTGGGAAGTATAGATAAATTTGTATCTTTCCTGAGTTGCTTTCAGCTAAATACAAATAGAATAAACATTTCTGATTACATTTTTTGGCAATCTATCCAGAAAGTTTGAGCTCTAACCCAGCATCTCCTGAACCTACCCAACTTTACAGCTGGATTGACTGCAGCAGAGAATTGTCCAAGGCTTCCTCCTACCTCAGGCACCTAGCTGTAAATGTACTTGAAGGGAGTAAGAGAGCCTGTCTGATCTCTGTGCAGGAAGAAAAGAAGCTCACGAAAATATCTGGCAGGCCATTAGGATCAGATTACTACATTCTGAATTAAATACACAAATTATAGGATGATGGCTTAGGAAAATGAAAGCACTCTCAAATTGGAAAGTATTGAACTGTGCAATGTTTTCTCTCCTCCAGAAACTGATAATGAACACGCGGTCCCTGCACCACATGCTACGGGGTTAACTGAAACTAACACGTATGGGAAACATGCGCTCTCTCCCTACAGTGGCAGGGCCTATTAGCAGGCTCAAGCCATACGAACCCTACCGGTTTAGGTAAATAACTGGCATCCATCATTCCAGTCCCTATCAAAGGAGGTACCAATGTGCCACAACTCCAAAGTACCAAGAGGTCAAGGCAAGCAGGCAGGCAAGAAGGTGAAGCCTTCTTCAAGCCAGTTTCTACTTGCCTTCAAGCCAAGTTTCAAGCCAGTAACTACTTAAGTACCAGGATGAATGCAGCCCTGTAAACTGCATGTAAGTAAAATTTCAACCTCTGTACAGAACAATTTGGGCTGTCATGTAAGTAGATAGGGACAGGTAGATACACACAAATTTGAGATTTAACAAAATACAGATGTTTCTTGCTTTCTACAGTGTTTTTTTGCTAATTTCCCACTAACTTACACAGTAATTTTAGAAATGCTTAAACCATTTCTGATTGACTTTTCAATATATAATGGTTTCAGTTTTAAACTGCTGTTGAATTAAACTGTAAATACACTTAAAATGAGGCTCCTATTTAAAGGAAGCTGAAAAAAAAACCTCTCAGAAAGCAAAGAATCATTTGGTATCATGAATAATCATTTCCTATTATGTCTTTCTAAAATAAAAAAGAAAAACGTTAAGTGAAGAAACAGCTGTAATCCGTCAAGAAATTACCTTCGAGCCACCCACATTCCTCCCCTAAGATTTGAGATTCTAGAACTGTGGAATATGGGGCTTGGAAGAGACTTTTGGGGTTATCTGTGTTAATCCTCAACCCCGCACACATTTAAAAGAACCCCACCCAGGGTCATGAAGCAATGATAGTCGTCAAAGTGCACTGCTATCCACCGCCATGAATTCAGGTCCGAAAACGCTGGAGAGGCAGGGTGGAGAGTGCTGTGACTAAGAAACGCACTACTTGAGGCTTGCTGCTGCTAAGGGCAGGGACAGAGCGAGGGACAGAGCGGAGGTTCTGCGGGCACTCCTGTGCTTCCCAGGGCTGGAGCTGCTAACTGCCCGCTGCCGCGTGGGCATTTCCAGGTTGTGAGCCACTCGAGCACTACGTTGTTGGAAAGGTCATCATCTCCTCTGACCTGTCCCCCACTTCGGCCTTTCAAAGAGAAACGACTACCCTTCAAATTTTTGAAGACAGCACTCTGTTCCCCCACAAAGTCTTCTCTTCTCCCGGTTTAACATACTCCTTGTCAAAAGTGGACAAAACTCAGTTAGGTATGTCCAATGAAGTTTTTTCTCCAGGCAACAAAACCCTTCTGATGAGCTCTGAGAGGGGCACAGTTCAGTGGGGATTGTCTTCCTGGAACTCGAATCAAGGGGATCTTAGGATTACGCCTGAGACTGCCCGGGCTTTCCTACGAGTCAAGTAAACAAAGGAGTGCATTCATTTGTTCAGTGCACATTTCTCGAGTATCTAATCTGAAAGGCACAGATGAGTGACACACAGTCCCACAGCCTTGAGGACAAAATGACAATCAACTGAAACCTTTGTTACACAAACGGATTTTCAGCAAGACAAGACGTGCTGTATCAAGTGAGTGTCTGAACCGAAATGCAATTTTCATGCTGTCATTGTTTGTTTCCAGGCCACTGTCACCATCACCCCTGCCACACACAATGTCCTACGGCAGGTCCCCAACGTGACTGTCTTCATCATGACTGCATCAATTGGGCACTTACTTTATCAGAAGCTGAGGGAGGCATTTCACACAATAGAAAGAGATAGAATCATACCCACTTTACAGATGAGAAAGTTGAAATTGAGAGAGGTTAAGAAACTCCACACAAGATGAAGACTCAGTTGGTAGCACAGCCTCACCAGCACACCCTGGTGGCAAGCTGTACTGACACTCAATAGTGTTTCACGGATTCAGCTCAAAACCAACCCACTTGCGAAGGCTTGGAAGGCTGGTCATCGCCTCCAAAGTTCAAAATAACAGTATTCCCTTACAGTAGCAAAACATACCACGTAAACGTTTTACCTCTTCGGCCTTTTTCAGGTAGAGAGCCATTTTGCTAGCCTTGTCCAAACAAATGGGAGTTGCCTCAGCTTCAATGGGAAGCTTCCAAATAAGCCTCTGCTCAGTCCCACATATCCCACATTGATCTCTGCAATGCCACACTCATGTCAAGAAACTGCAGAAACCACTTAGAAACATGTAGCAGTGCTAAGCCATTACGATCAACACACGGAAAACTTCGTTAATCATTAGCCAATATGGCAAAAGCAACTTTAATGAGTATTTTTCAACATGAACCCTTCCTTTCTTTTAACTGTGCTCCCTGGAAAATTATTGATAGTGAAGAGTCAGGCCTGTTTACTGAGACTGAAAGCTTTAAATCACTCAGTCATGTGACTGTTTGCACCTTGCTAAATCCTAACGAACTGTGTCCTAAAAACGTGAAGAGTGAAACTCAGGATCGTAGATAGGTGATGAGCCTAAAACACAGCACATTTATTAAGAGTTCTATGTAGACACCCTGATTACATTCTCTGGACAAGGCTTTAGTCCTTCTAGAAAAGAGTGAAGGCATTTCTTCCTGTTCTCTTTTCCCTGCCCGCCCTCCACACATCCCCACCACTGAAGCCAACACAAGCAGCAGGTTATGATCTCACTCGGCTTGGTAATGAGCATCACTCAGATTCTTCTCAAAATCTTAACTTCAGGGTCGGGCTCGTCTTCCACGGTCAGCCAAAAGTGTTTGGGCTTGTCTTCATTACTAATTAACTTCTACTTAGAAAGTACTAGAATAAGAAAGAACTTCAAAGTCTTAACTTTGGTATTTGACTTTCATAATCATTTAGAATCATTTTTCTTCCACTCAAATTTATTTCAGTTGCAAACTGTCAATACTTGGGCTCGTACCTCTTGATTTACACCTGTTCCTTTCTAAAACGTAGAGGAAATAAGAGTCTACACAGCTAATCTCTGGCTTGAGTTATTGGATGAATTTAACAACAAAAGTAGGACTTCTAATCTGGCCAATTCTGCTAACTAAGCTTTCTTTACATAATACTATCATTATGTTAAATAGGACTCAGAACGAACTGATATCCAAGATAAACATGTCTACGACTACCGCAGCAAGAGAAAAAGGATGCACAGCAAATCAAAACGTTCGTCAACGATAAGATGGGCCCAAATATAACGTGAGCAATTTGAGAAAACAACTGGCCACAGGCGACTTGCAAAGTGACCTAAGAATAAAGACATATTCACTGCTCTGTTAAAAAATGTTGAGTGCCACAGTAGTAAGTGACTCCGGTTCCTCTAATGGGGGAACAAGATCATGGCTCCATTCCCAGGACTTAGGTACAAAGAGAGGAGACGCACTGGCCTCCCCACCCCCGACAGAAGCACAATGCACTAGCCAACAAACCAGCCTCTAAAGGGAAAAAAAAAAAAACAAAAAACAAAAACCTGCCAGTGAAAGATAGTCATCAAACTACACACACAAAAAAGATCTACTATTATTAGCTGTGTTTCTAAAAGTTACTTCAGACTTGAGATAAGAAAAAAAAGGAGACTATGTAATTCAACATTTAAGGAACTGGAAAGCCTCAAAGTGAACCGACAGCCAGCAAAAAAAAAAAAAAAAAAAAAAAAAAGAATCCAGAGTAAGTCTCAGCTAGCAGGTAAGATTTCTGCTCCCAGGCCTGCTCACATTCCACAGGCCACAAACTGTGTACCTGGTTTTATTGAATTCTGTAACTGCCTACGAAATCCTTCCACTACCAGCAGGCCTTGGTTGTACTCAGGTTGACACTTTCCTCCAGCTGTCACCCGTCAGGCTCTTCTAGACGCGAAAGCATCAAGTTTTAAGGAGGCTGTCGTGAGCGCTCCTAACAAAACAGTTTTCCAGTGGTTGAACTTAAGAAGGGAAAAATGTTTCAGCACAACCTTTACATTTTCCTCATTTTCCAGCGGCTCTTCAAGCAAAGATTTAACCATTTAAAATGTGGCCTAAATGCTTGCCATAGGGAAGAGAAGATCAGTTAAGTGTTACTTTCTTACTGACAATCTTACTGCACTCTTACTGACAGAACTGAACAGAAACTTTCATTTCCACTGCGGAAAATGTTTCAATCTTCAAGCCCAACATCAATGCCACTGCCAGGAACAAAAGCACCAAGAGAGGTCAGCAAACTGAGGAAGAGAAGGAAAGCAGCAACCATTTTACCCTCTCAGGATGGAGTAGCATTTCAGACGTCAGCTTACAATTTTGAATAGGCTGAAAGGAGGGCAGGCAGGAAGGGGCAGCAGAAGGCTAAAAACTGAGGTTTGGAATTCCAATAAAGAGGTTGTTCTGTATTTGAGAACTTGGCTTTGCAAACTCCTTTCTGGGGCCAGAGAAAAACACTCCTCCTTAAATTGTTGGAACCTGACCAGAATATCAATCACAGCAGCCCCTGGGACTAATTTGGTAAAAGGCGGGATTGCACACACAGTAGCCTGCATAGGCACCATTTATCATGGTTCAAGCCAGTCTTGCCAAACTTTAACAGTGGAAAGCTGCTTTTATTTCGCTATATTCTTGAGTTAAATGCATTCACTTAAAATGGTAAGAAAAACCTCTCCAAGATTATCACTGGCTATTTCCATTTTGAAATACCAGCGGGGTCAACTGAGAAGAAACACAGGGAAGGGAGAGGTATCGTTTATACATGATAAAATTCGCTTTTCAGTGTCCGGTTCTACGAGTTGGGACAAACGCATATAGCTGTGGAACCAACACCCACAATCACGCTAGGAGCAGGTTCATCGCTCAACAGTGAACTCGGAAGGTCTTGGAAGCAAAAGTCACCTGTCAACAGACTTTAAAAGTACTTTCGCTTTTGAAATGACACGTCCCTCATCTGGAATCGCCAAGCAACACCCTGCAAGCGATCCTACACGTGCGGCTACGCGGCGGGGGCGAGGCCGCGCGGCGAGTGGCGCCCGCTACCCGGCGGCTCCCGTGCCCCGACGACAAGCGGGGCGAAGGCGGAGTCGCGGCGCCCGGCCGGAGCCGAGAGGAGGAAGAGTTTAAGGGCCGGAATGACAAACTCCAAAGCACCGAATTCTTCTCCCTAGTAGGGCGCCGAGCGTGTGGACCACGGCCAGGGCGCGTGGGAAGACAGATGACCTATTTTCAACGCCTGTTTTTATAGCTGGAAAGTGAGAGAGAGAAGCAGGGGCTGGTCCCCGGGCGCACCTGACGTTTGGGGAACGGAACGCAGAAGCCACACAGCCTTCACCCGGGCGGCGGCGGGGAGGGAAGGAAGGAAGGAAGGAAGGGAGCGCGGGCCGGCCGCACGCACAGCCCAGCCGCCCAGCGCGAGCCGGAGCCGCCCGGGCCCCACCCGGCGGGCGCCCAGCGACCGGCGCTCCCTGCACCTGCCGCCGCCTCCGGGCCGGCCGGACGCCCCCGAGGGGCTGCGGGCCGGGGAGGGGGGGGACAGAGACCGAACGGCGCCCCCACCCCCGACCCGCCGGGGCCCCGCATCCGGCCTTCCCGCCTGGCCCTAGGGGCGCACACCGCCGCCCGCACCTCGGGCGCCGGCCGACCGGCGGGGCGCGCGCAGAACCTGGGCCGAGGGGCGCCGGCCGGGGCGGGGGACGTCCTCACCGCGCTCGGGGGCGGCGGCGAGAGTCTGCCCGCGAGCCGCGCGCGCCGGGGGACCGCCGCCCGCACTCACCTGCCCGCTTGCCCCTTCGCGCAGCGGCGGCGGCGCCACACTCGGGCCCGGACCCACCGTCCGCCTCAACCA